>NW_026089869.1:0-32540 GCF_024586455.1 Bactrocera neohumeralis | reverse complement strand
AATTAACTTTAATATGTTAAGCTAATTATTTGAAGCAACTTCATATGGATTTCTAAATGTTCAAATGCAGGAAAATCGGTTTTATATCTAAATGTAAAATTGTGGAATTTTTCCAAATGCACTGTTGTTATGGCTTTATGCGAACTTTAGTAAGATAAAGAAAGTTAATTAACTTTAATATGTGAACTTAATAATTTGAAATAACTTGATATGGATTTCTAAATGTAAAATTCTGAAATTGTTTCCAAATGCACTGCCGTTATGGTCTTATGTTAACTTGAGTAAAATTAAAAGGGTTAAATAACCTTAATATGTGAATTTAATAATTTGAAACAACTTGATATGGATTTCTATATGTGTACATGCAAGAAAGTCGGTTTTATACCTAAATGTAAAATTATGGAATTTTTTCCAAATGCACTGCCGTTATGGTCTTATGTCAACTTGAGTAAAATGATGAGGGTTAATTAACTTTAATATGTTAAGCTAATGATTTGAAGCAACTTGATATGGATTGCTAAATGTGTACATCCAAGAAAAGTCGTCTTTATACCTAAATGTAAAATTGTGGACTTTTTCCAAATGCACTGTCGTTTTGGCTTTATGCCAATTTCTGTAAGATGAAGGAGGTTAATTAACTTTAATATGTGAAGATAATGATTTGCGGCAACTTGATATGGATTTCCAAATGTGTACATGCAAGAAAGTCGGTTTTATACCTAAATGTAAAACTATGGAATTTTTTCAAATGCACTGCCGTTATGGCTTTATGCCAACTTTAGTAAAATGATGAAAGTTAATTAACTTTAATATGTGAAGTTAATAATTTGAAGCAACTTGATATGGATTTCGAAATGTGTACATGCAAGAAAGTCGGTTTTATACCTAAATGTAAAATTATGGAATTTTTTCAAATGCACTGCCGTTATGGTCTTATGTCAACTTTAGTAAGATGAAGAAAGTTAATTAACTTTAATATGTGAATTTAATAATTTGAAGCAACTTGATATGGATTTCTAAATGTGTACATGCAAGAAAGTCGGTTTTATACCTAAATGTAAAATTGTGGAATTTTTCCAAATGCACTGCCGTTATGGCTTTATCCCAACTTTAGTAAGATGAAGAAAGTTAATTAACTTTAATATGTGAATTTAATAATTTGAAGCAACTTGATATGGATTTCCAAATGTGTACATGCAAGAAAGTCGGTTTTATACCTAAATGTAAAATTATGGAATTTTTTCCAAATGCACTGCCGTTATGGCTTTATCCCAACTTTAGTAAGATGAAGAAAGTTAATTAACTTTAATATGTGAATTTAATAATTTGAAGCAACTTGATATGGATTTCCAAATGTGTACATGCAAGAAAGTCGGTTTTATACCTAAATGTAAAATTATGGAATTTTTTCCAAATGCACTGCCGTTATGGCTTTATGTCAACTTTAGTAAGATGAAGAAAGTTAATTAACTTTAATATGTGAATTTAATAATTTGAAGCAACTTGATATGGATTTCCAAATGTGTACATGCAAGAAAGTCGGTTTTATACCTAAATGTAAAATTATGGAATTTTTTCCAAATGCACTGCCGTTATGGCTTTATGCCAACTTTAGTAAGATGAAGAAAGTTAATTAACTTTAATATGTGAATTTAATAATTTGAAGCAACTTGATATGGATTTCCAAATGTGTACATGCAAGAAAGTCGGTTTTATACCTAAATGTAAAATTATGGAATTTTTTCAAATGCACTGCCGCTATGGCTTTATGCCAACTTTAGTAAGATGATGAAAGTTAATTAACTTTAATATGTGAATTTAATAATTTGAAGCAACTTGATATGGATTTCCAAATGTGTACATGCAAGAAAGTCGGTTTTATACCTAAATGTAAAATTATGGAATTTTTTCCAAATGCACTGCCGTTATGGTCTTATGTCAACTTTAGTAAGATGATAAGGGATAATTAACTTTAATATGTGAATTTAATAATTTGAAACAACTTGATATGGATTTCTAAATGTGTACATGCATGAAAGTCGGTTTTATACCTAAATGTAAAATTGTGGAATTTTTCCAAATGCACTGCCGTTATGGCTTTATCCCAACTTTAGTAAGATGAAGAAAGTTAATTAACTTTAATATGTGAATTTAATAATTTGAAGCAACTTGATATGGATTTCCAAATGTGTACATGCAAGAAAAGCGGTTTTATACCTAAATGTAAAGTTATGGAATTTTTCCAAATGCACTGCCGTTATGGCTTTATGCCAACTTTAGTAAGATGAAGAAAGTTAATTAACTTTAATATGTGAATTTAATAATTTGAAGCAACTTGATATGGATTTCCAAATGTGTACATGCATGAAAGTCGGTTTTATACTTAAATGTAAAATTGTGGAATTTTTCCAAATGCACTGCCGTTATGGCTTTATCCCAACTTTAGTAAGATGAAGAAAGTTAATTAACTTTAATATGTGAATTTAATAATTTGAAGCAACTTGATATGGATTTCCAAATGTGTACATGCAAGAAAGTCGGTTTTATACCTAAATGTAAAATTGTGGAATTTTTTCCAAATGCACTGCCGTTATGGCTTTATGCCAACTTTAGTAAGATGAAGAAAGTTAATTAACTTTAATATGTGAATTTAATAATTTGAAGCAACTTGATATGGATTTCCAAATGTGTACATGCAAGAAAGTCGGTTTTATACCTAAATGTAAAATTGTGGAAATTTTCCAAATGCACTGCCGTTATGGCTTTATGTCAACTTTAGTAAGATGAAGAAAGTTAATTAACTTTAATATGTGAATTTAATAATTTGAAGCAACTTGATATGGATTTCCAAATGTGTACATGCAAGAAAGTCGGTTTTATACCTAAATGTAAAATTATGGAATTTTTTCAAATGCACTGCCGTTATGGCTTTATGCCAACTTTAGTAAGATGAAGAAAGTTAATTAACTTTAATATGTGAATTTAATAATTTGAAGCAACTTGATATGGATTTCCAAATGTGTACATGCAAGAAAGTCGGTTTTATACCTAAATGTAAAATTATGGAATTTTTCCAAATGCACTGCCGTTATGGCTTTATGCCAACTTTAGTAAGATGAAGAAAGTTAATTAACTTTAATATGTGAATTTAATAATTTGAAGCAACTTGATATGGATTTCCAAATGTGTACATGCAAGAAGTCGGTTTTATACCTAAATGTAAAATTGTGGAATTTTTCCAAATGCACTGCCGTTATGGCTTTATGTCAACTTTAGTAAGATGAAGAAAGTTAATTAACTTTAATATGTGAATTTAATAATTTGAAGCAACTTGATATGGATTTCCAAATGTGTACATGCAAGAAAGTCGGTTTTATACCTAAATGTAAAATTATGGAATTTTTTCCAAATGCACTGCCGTTATGGCTTTATGTCAACTTTAGTAAGATGAAGAAAGTTAATTAACTTTAATATGTGAATTTAATAATTTGAAGCAACTTGATATGGATTTCCAAATGTGTATGTACATGCAAGAAAGTCGGTTTTATACCTAAATGTAAAATTATGGAATTTTTTCCAAATGCACTGCCGTTATGGCTTTATGTCAACTTTAGTAAGATGAAGAAAGTTAATTAACTTTAATATGTGAATTTAATAATTTGAAGCAACTTGATATGGATTTCCAAATGTGTACATGCAAGAAAGTCGGTTTTATACCTAAATGTAAAATTTTGGAATTTTTTCCAAATGCACTGCCGTTTTGGCTTTATGTCAACTTTAGTAAGATGAAGAAAGTTAATCAACTTTAATATGTAATGTTAATAATTTGAAGCAACTTGATATGGATTTCTAAATGTGTACATGCAAGAAAGTCGGTTTTATACCTAAATGTAAAATTGTGGAATTTTTCCAAATGCACTGCCGTTATGGCTTTATGCCAACTTTAGTAAGATGAAGAAAGTTAATTAACTTTAATATGTGAATTTAATAATTTGAAGCAACTTGATATGGATTTCTAAATGTGTACATGCAAGAAAGTCGGTTTTATACCTAAATGTAAAATTGTGGAATTTTTCCAAATGCACTGCCGTTATGGCTTTATGCCAACTTTAGTAAGATGAAGAAAGTTAATTAACTTTAATATGTGAATTTAATAATTTGAAGCAACTTGATATGGATTTCCAAATGTGTACATGCAAGAAAGTCGGTTTTATACCTAAATGTAAAATTATGGAATTTTTTCCAAATGCACTGCCGTTATGGCTTTATGCCAACTTTAGTAAGATGAAGAAAGTTAATTAACTTTAATATGTGAATTTAATAATTTGAAGCAACTTGATATGGATTTCTAAATGTGTACATGCAAGAAAGTCGGTTTTATACCTAAATGTAAAATTGTGGAATTTTTCCAAATGCACTGCCGTTATGGCTTTATCCCAACTTTAGTAAGATGAAGAAAGTTAATTAACTTTAATATGTGAATTTAATAATTTGAAGCAACTTGATATGGATTTCCAAATGTGTACATGCAAGAAAGTCGGTTTTATACCTAAATGTAAAATTATGGAATTTTTCCAAATGCGCTGCCGTTATGGCTTTATGCCAACTTTAGTAAGATGAAGAAAGTTAATTAACTTTAATATGTGAATTTAATAATTTGAAGCAACTTGATATGGATTTCTAAATGTGTACATGCAAGAAAGTCGGTTTTATACCTAAATGTAAAATTATGGAATTTTTTCCAAATGCACTGCCGTTATGGCTTTATGTCAACTTTAGTAAGATGAAGAAAGTTAATTAACTTTAATATGTGAATTTAATAATTTGAAGCAACTTGATATGGATTTCTATATGTGTACATGCAAGAAAGTCGGTTTTATACCTAAAAGTAAAATTGTGGAATTTTTCCAAATGTACTGCCGTTATGGCTTTATGTCAACTTTAGTAAGATGAAGAAAGTTAATTAACTTTAATATGTGAATTTAATAATTTGAAGCAACTTGATATGGATTTCCAAATGTGTACATGCAAGAAAGTCGGTTTTATACCTAAATGTAAAATTATGGAATTTTTCCAAATGCACTGCCGTTATGGCTTTATGCCAACTTTAGTAAGATGAAGAAAGTTAATTAACTTTAATATGTGAATTTAATAATTTGAAGCAACTTGATATGGATTTCCAAATGTGTACATGCAAGAAAGTCGGTTTTATACCTAAATGTAAAATTATGGAATTTTTTCAAATGCACTGCCGTTATGGCTTTATGCCAACTTTAGTAAGATGAAGAAAGTTAATTAACTTTAATATGTGAATTTAATAATTTGAAGCAACTTGATATGGATTTCTAAATGTGTACATGCAAGAAAGTCGGTTTTATACCTAAATGTAAAATTATGGAATTTTTTCCAAATGCACTGCCGTTATGGCTTTATGCCAACTTTAGTAAGATGAAGAAAGTTAATTAACTTTAATATGTGAATTTAATAATTTGAAGCAACTTGATATGGATTTCCAAATGTGTACATGCAAGAAAGTCGGTTTTATACCTAAATGTAAAATTATGGAATTTTTTCCAAATGCACTGCCGTTATGGCTTTATGCCAACTTTAGTAAGATGAAGAAAGTTAATTAACTTTAATATGTGAATTTAATAATTTGAAGCAACTTGATATGGATTTCTAAATGTGTACATGCAAGAAAGTCGGTTTTATACCTAAATGTAAAATTGTGGAATTTTTCCAAATGCACTGCCGTTATGGCTTTATGCCAACTTTAGTAAGATGAAGAAAGTTAATTAACTTTAATATGTGAATTTAATAATTTGAAGCAACTTGATATGGATTTCCAAATGTGTACATGCAAGAAAGTCGGTTTTATACCTAAATGTAAAATTATGGAATTTTTTCCAAATGCACTGCCGTTATGGCTTTATGCCAACTTTAGTAAGATGAAGAAAGTTAATTAACTTTAATATGTGAATTTAATAATTTGAAGCAACTTGATATGGATTTCCAAATGTGTACATGCAAGAAAGTCGGTTTTATACTTAAATGTAAAATTGTGGAATTTTTCCAAATGCACTGCCGTTATGGCTTTATGCCAACTTTAGTAAGATGAAGAAAGTTAATTAACTTTAATATGTGAATTTAATAATTTGAAGCAACTTGATATGGATTTCCAAATGTGTACATGCAAGAAAGTCGGTTTTATACCTAAATGTAAAATTGTGGAATTTTTCCAAATGCACTGCCGTTATGGCTTTATCCCAACTTTAGTAAGATGAAGAAAGTTAATTAACTTTAATATGTGAATTTAATAATTTGAAGCAACTTGATATGGATTTCCAAATGTGTACATGCAAGAAAGTCGGTTTTATACCTAAATGTAAAATTATGGAATTTTTCCAAATGCACTGCCGTTATGGCTTTATGTCAACTTTAGTAAGATGAAGAAAGTTAATTAACTTTAATATGTGAATTTAATAATTTGAAGCAACTTGATATGGATTTCTAAATGTGTACATGCAAGAAAATCGGTTTTATACCTAAATGTAAAATTGTGGAATTTTTCCAAATGCACTGCCGTTATGGCTTTATCCCAACTTTAGTAAGATGAAGAAAGTTAATTAACTTTAATATGTGAATTTAATAATTTGAAGCAACTTGATATGGATTTCCAAATGTGTACATGCAAGAAAGTCGGTTTTATACCTAAATGTAAAATTGTGGAATTTTTCCAAATGCACTGCCGTTATGGCTTTATGCCAACTTTAGTAAGATGAAGAAAGTTAATTAACTTTAATATGTGAATTTAATAATTTGAAGCAACTTGATATGGATTTCTAAATGTGTACATGCAAGAAAGTCGGTTTTATACCTAAATGTAAAATTGTGGAATTTTTTCCAAATGCACTGCCGTTATGGTTTATGCCAACTTTAGTAAGATGAAGAAAGTTAATTAACTTTAATATGTGAATTTAATAATTTGAAGCAACTTGATATGGATTTCCAAATGTGTACATGCAAGAAAGTCGATTTTTTACCTAAATGTAAAATTATGGAATTTTTTTCCAAATGCACTGCCGTTATGGCTTTATGCCAACTTTAGTAAGATGAAGAAAGTTAATTAACTTTAATATGTGAATTTAATAATTTGAAGCAACTTGATATGGATTTCCAAATGTGTACATGCAAGAAAGTCGGTTTTATACCTAAATGTAAAATTGTGGAATTTTTTCCAAATGCACTGCCGTTATGGCTTTATGTCAACTTTAGTAAGATGAAGAAAGTTAATTAACTTTAATATGTGAATTTAATAATTTGAAGCAACTTGATATGGATTTCCAAATGTGTACATGCAAGAAAGTCGGTTTTATACCTAAATGTAAAATTGTGGAATTTTTTCCAAATGCACTGCCGTTATGGCGTTATGCCAACTTTAGTAAGATGAAGAAAGTTAATTAACTTTAATATGTGAATTTAATAATTTGAAGCAACTTGATATGGATTTCCAAATGTGTACATGCAAGAAAGTCGGTTTTATACCTAAATGTAAAATTATGGAATTTTTCCAAATGCACTGCCGTTATGGCTTTATGCCAACTTTAGTAAGATGAAGAAAGTTAATTAACTTTAATATGTGAATTTAATAATTTGAAGCAACTTGATATGGATTTCCAAATGTGTACATGCAAGAAAGTCGGTTTTATACCTAAATGTAAAATTATGGAATTTTTTCAAATGCACTGCCGCCATGGCTTTATGCCAACTTTAGTAAGATGATATAAGTTAAGTAACTTTAATATGTGAATTTAATAATTTGAAGCAACTTGATATGGATTTCCAAATGTGTACATGCAAGAAAGTCGGTTTTATACCTAAATGTAAAATTGTGGAATTTTTTCCAAATGCACTGCCGTTATGGCTTTATGCCAACTTTAGTAAGATGAAGAAAGTTAATTAACTTTAATATGTGAATTTAATAATTTGAAGCAACTTGATATGGATTTCTAAATGTAAACATGCACGAAAGTCGGTTTTATACCTAAATGTAAAATTATGGAATTTTTCCAAATGCACTGCCGTTATGGCTTTATGTCAACTTGAGTAAGATGAGAAAGTTAATTAACTTTAATATGTGAATTTAATAATTTGAAACAACTTGATATGGATTTCTAAATGTGTACATGCAAGAAAGTCGGTTTTATACCTAAATGTAAAATTAAGGATTTTTTTCCAAATGCACTGCCGTTATGGCTTTATGTCAAGCGGAGTAAGATGATGAAAGTTAATTAACTTTAATATGTGAATCTTATAATTTGAAGCAACTTGATATGGATTTCTAAATGTGTACATGCAGGAAAATCGGTTTTATACCTAAATGTAAAATTGTGGAATTTTTTCCAAATGCACTGCCGTTACGGTCTTCGTGTCAACTTTAGTAAGATGATAATTAACCCTTATATAATTAACCCTTATTAAGCTTAATTTGTGAATTTAATAATTAGAAGCAACTTGATATGCATTTCCAAATGTGTACATGCAAGAAAGTCGGTTTTATACCTAAATGTAAAATTTCCAAATACACTAAATGGAATTTTTCCAAATACACTGCCGTTATGGCTTTATGTCAACTTTAGTAAGATGAAGAAAGTTAATTAACTTTAATATGTGAATTTAATAATTTGAAGCAACTTGATATGGATTTCCAAATGTGTACATGCAAGAAAGTCGGTTTTATACCTAAATGTAAAATTGTGGAATTTTTCCAAATGCACTGCCGTTATGGCTTTATGCCAACTTTAGTAAGATGAAGAAAGTTAATTAACTTTAATATGTGAATTAATTAATTTGAAGCAACTTGATATGGATTTTTAAATGTGTACATGCAAGAAAGTCGGTTTTATACCTAAATGTAAAATTATGGAATTTTTCCAAATGCACTGCCGTTATGGTCTTATGTCAACTTGAGTAAGATGATAAGGGTTAATTAACTTTAATATGCTAAGCTAATGATTTGAAGCAACTTGATATGGATTGCTAAATGTGTACATCCAAGAAAAGTCGTCTTTATACTTAAATGTAAAATTCTAGAATATTTCCAAATGCACTGCCGTTATGGCTTTATCCCAACTTTAGTAAGATGAAGAAAGTTAATTAACTTTAATATGTGAATTTAATAATTTGAAGCAACTTGATATGGATTTCCAAATGTGTACATGCAAGAAGTCGGTTTTATACCTAAATGTAAAATTGTGGAATTTTTCCAAATGCACTGCCGTTATGGCTTTATGTCAACTTTAGTAAGATGAAGGAAGCTATTTAACTTAAATGTTTGATAATAATGATTTGAAGCAACTTGATATGGATTTTAAATGTGTACATGCAAGAAAATCGACTTTAATCCTAAATGTAAAATTGTGGAATTTTTCCAAATGCACTGCCGTTATGGCTTTATCCCAACTTTAAGGAGGTAAATTAACTTAAATATGTTCAACTAATGATTTGAAGCAACTCTAATATGGATTTCTAAATGTGTATATGCTGGAAAATCGGTTTTATACCTAAATGTAAAATTCTGGAATTTTTCCAAATGCACTGCTGTTATGGCTTTGCCAACTTTAGTAAGATGAAGAAAGTTAATTAACTTTAATATGTGAATTTATTAATTTGAAGCAACTTGATATGGATTTCTAAATGTATACATGCAAGAAAATCGGTTTTATACCTAAATGTAAAATTGTGGAATTTTTCCAAATGCACTGCCGTTATGGCTTTATGCGAACTTTAGTAAGATGAAGAAAGTTAATTAACTTTAATATGTTAAGCTAATAATTTGAAGCAACTTGATATGGATTTCTATATGTGTAAATGCAAGAAAGCCGGTTTTATACCTAAATGTAAAATTTTGGAATTTTTCCAAATGCACTGCCGTTATGGCTTTATGCCAACTTTAGTAAGATGAAGAAGATTAATTAACTTTAAAATGTGAATTTAATAATTTGAGAAAACTTGATATGGATTTCTGAATGTGTACATGCAAGAAAGTCGGTTTTATACCTAAATGTAAAATTGTGGAATTTTTTCAAATGCACTGCCGTTTTGGCTTTATGCCAACTTTAGTAAGATGAAGAAGGTTAATTAACTTTAATATGTGAAGTTAATGATTTTAAGCAACTTGATATGGATTTAAATGTAAAATTGTGGAATTTTTCCAAATGCACTGCCGTTTTTGCTTTATGCGAACTTCTGTAAGATGACGAAGGTTAATTAACTTTAATATGTTAAGCTAATGATTTGAAGCAACTTGATATGGATTTCTAAATGTGTACATGCAGGAAAATTGGTTTTATACCTAAAATAAAAATTGTGGAATTTTTCCAAATGCACTGCCGTTTTGGCTTTATGTCAACTTTGAGTAAGATGAAGAAGGTTAATTAACTTTTATATGTGTATTTAATAATTTGAAGCAACTTGATATGGATTTCTAAATGTGTACATGCAAGAAAGTCGGTTTTATACCTAAATGTAAAATTGTGGAATTTTTCCAAATGCACTGCCGTTATGGCTTTATGCCAACTTTGGTGAGATGAAAAAGGGTTAATTAACTTTAATATGTTAAGCTAATGATTTGAATCAACTTGATATGGATTTCTTAACGTGTACATGCATGAAAATATGTTTTGTACCTAAATGTAAAGTTGTGGAATTTTTTCCAATTGCACTGACATTATGGCTTTATGCCAACTCCAGTAAAATGAAAAAAGTAAATTAACTTTAATATGCGAAGCTAATGATTTGAAGCAACTTGATATGGATTTCTAAATGTGCACATGCAAGAAAATCGGTTTTATACCTGAATGTAAAATTGTGTAATTTTTTCCAAATGCACTGGCCTTATGGTCTTATGTCAAAATCTGTAAGATGACGAAAGTTAATTAACTTTAATATGCGAATTTAATAATTTGAAGTAACTTTATATGGATTTCTAAATGTGTACATGCAAGAAAGCCGGTTTTATACCTAAATGTAAAATTGTGGAATTTTTCCAAATGCACTGCCGTTTTGGCTTTATGCCAACTTCAGTAAGATGAAGAAGGTTAATTAACTTTAATATGTTAAGCTAATGATTCGGGGCAACTTGATATGGATTTCTAAATGTGTACATGCAAGAAAATCGGTTTTATACCTAAATGTAAAATTGTGGAATTCTTCCAAATGCACTGCCGTTACGGCTTTATGCCAACTTTAGTAAGATGAAGAAAGTTAATTAACTTTAATATGTTAAGCTAATGATTTGAGGCAAGCTGATATGGATTTCTAAATGTGAAAATGCAAGAAAGTCGGTTTTATACCTAAATGTAAAATTGTGGAATTTTTTCCAAATGCACTGCCGTTTTGCTTTATGCGAACTTCTGTAAGATGACGAAGGTTAATTAGTTTTAATATGTGAAGCTAATGATTTTAAGCAACTTGATTTGGATTTCTAAATGATTAAATGCAGGAAAATCGGTTTTATACCTAAATGTAAAATTGTGGAATTTTTCCAAATGCCCTGCCGTTATGGCTTTATGCCAACTTTAGTAAGATGAAGAAAGTTAATTAACTTTAATATGTGAAGCTTTAATAATTTGAAGCAACTTGATATGGATTTCTAAATGTGTACATGCAAGAAAATCGGTTTTATACCTAAATGTAAAATTTTGGAATTTTTTCCAAATGCACTGTCGTTATGGTCTTATGTCAACTTGAGTAAAAGATGATGGTTAATTAACTTTAATATGTGAATTTAATAATTTGAAACAACTTGATATGGATTTCTAAAATTGTACATGCCAGAATATCGGTTTTATACCTAAATGTAAAATTGTGGAATTTTTCCAAATGCACTTCCGTTTTTGCTTCATGCGAACTTCTGTAAGATGGCGAAGGTTAATTAGTTTTAATATGTGAAGCTAATGATTTTAAGCAACTTGATATGGATTTCTAAATGTTTAAATGCAAAAAAAATCGGTTTTATACCTAAATGTAAAATTGTGGAATTTTTCCAAATGCTCTGCCGTTTTGGCTTTATGCCAACTTTAGTAAGATGAAGAAAGTTAATTAACTTTAATATGTGAATTTATTAATTTGAAGCAACTTGATATGGATTTCTAAATGTTAAATGCAAGAAAATCGGTTTTATACCTAAATGTAAAATTGTGGAATTTTTCCAAATGCACTGCCTTATGGCTTTATGTCAACTTGAGTAAGATGAAGAAGGTTAATTAACTTTAATATGTGAAGCTTATGATTTAAGGCAACTTGATATGGATTTATAAATGCGTACATGCAAGAAAATCGGTTTTATACCTAAATGTAAAAATGTGGAATTTTTCCCAATGCACTGCCGTTTTGGCTTTATGCCAACTTCTGTAAGCTGACGAAGGTAAATTAACTTTAATATGTGACATTAATGATTTGAATCAACTCGGTATGGATTGCTAAATGTTTAAATGCAGGAAAATCGGTTTTATACCTAAATGTAAAATTGTGGAATTTTTCCAAATGCACTACCGTTATGGCTTTATGCCAACTTTAGTAAGATGAAGAAAGTTAATTAACTTTAATATGTGAATTTAATAATTTGAAAAAACTTGATATGGATTTCTAAATGTGTACATGCCAGAAAGTCGGTTTTATACCTAAATGTAAAATTGTGGAATTTTTCCAAGTGCACTGCCGTTTTGGCTTTATGCCAACTTTAGTAAGATGAAGAAAATTAATTAACTTTAATATGTGAATTTAATAACTTGAAAAAACTTGATATGGATTTCTAAATGTGTACATGCAAGAAAATCGGTTTTACACCTAAATGTGAGCATGTGGAATTTTTCCAAATGCACTGCCGTTTTAGCTTTATGCCAACTTTAGTAAGATGAAGAAAGTTAATTAATTGTAATATGTGAAGCTAATGATTTGAAGCAACTTGATATGGATTTCTAAATGTGTACATGCAAGAAAATCGGTTTTCCACCTAAATCTAAAATTACGGATTTTTTCCAAATGCACTGCCGTTTTGGCTTTATGCCAATTTCTGTAAGATGAAGAAGGTTAATTAACTTTAATATGTGAAGTTAATGATTTGAAGCAACTCGTTATGGATTTCTTAATGTTTACATGCAAGAAAATCGGTTTTATACCTAAATGTAAAATTGTGGAATTTTTCCAAATGCACTGCCGTTTTGGCTTTATGCCAACTTCTGTAAGATGAAGAAGGTTAATTATCTTTAATATGTGAATTTAATAATTTGAAGCAACTTGATATGGATTTCTAAATGTTTAAATGCAAGAAAATCGGTTTTATACCTAAATGTAAAATTGTGGATTTTTCCAAATGCACTGCCGTTTTGGCTTTATGCCAACTTCAGTAAGATGAAGAAATTAATTAACTTTAATATTTGAATTTAATGATTTGAAAAAACTTGATATGGATTTCTAAATCTATATGCAAAGAAATCAATTTTATACCTAAATGTAAAATTCTGTAATTTTTCCAAATGCACTGCCGTTATGGCTTTATGTCAACTTTTGTAAGATGAAGAAAGTTAATTAACTTTAATATGTAAAGTTTATGATTTGAGGCAACTTCTTTTGGATTTCTAAATGTGTACATGCAAGAAAGTCGGTCTTATACCTAAATGTAAAATTGTGGAATTTTTCCAAATGCACTGCCGTTATGGCTTTATGCACACTTCTGTAAGATGAAGAAAGTTAATTATCTTTAATATGTGAATTTAATAATTTGAAACAACTTGGTATGGATTTCTAAATGTTTAAATGCAGGAACATCGTTTTTATACCTAAATGTAAAATTGTGGGATTTTTCCAATTGCTTAAGGCTTTATGCCAACTTTAGTAAGATGAAGAAGGTTAATTAACTTTAATATGTGAATTTAATAATTTGAAACAACTTTGTATGGATTTCTAAATGTTTACATGCAAGAAAATCGATTTTATACCTAAATGTAAAATTTTGGAATTTTTCCGAAATGCACTGCCGTTTTTGCTTTATGCGAACTTCTGTAAGATGAAGAAGTTTAATTAATTTTAATATGTTAAGCTAATGATATGAAGCAACTTGATATGGATTTCTAAATGTGTACATGCAAGAAAATCGGTTTTATACCTAAATGTGAAATTGTGGATTTTTTCCAAATACACTGCCGTTTTGGCTTTATGCGAACTTCAGTAAGATGAAGAAGGTTAATTAATTTTTAAATGTTAAGATAATGATTTGGAACAACTTGATATGGATTTCTAAATGTGTACATGCAAGAAAGTCGGTTTTATACCTAAATGTAAAATTAAGTTAATTTTTCCAAATGCACTGCCGTTATGGCTTTATGCCAACTTCAGTAAGATGAAGAAAGTTAATTAACTTTAATATGTGAAGCTAATGATTTGAAGCAACTTGATATGTATTTCTAAATGTGTACATGCCAGAAAATCATTTTTATACTAAATGTAAAATTGTGGAATTTTTCCAAATGCGCTGCCGTTTTGGCATTATGCGAACTTCTGAAAGATGACGAAGGTTAATTAACTCGAATATGTGACGTTAATGATTTGAATCAACTCGATATGGATTGCTTAATGTTTAAATGCAGGAAAATCGGTTTTATACCTAAATGTAAAATTCTGGACTTTTTCCAAATGCACTGTCGTTTTGGCTTTATGCCAACTTCCGTAAGATGAAGAAGGTTAATTAACTTTAAAATGTGAAGCTAATGATTTTAAACCAACTTGATATGGATTTCTAAATGTGTACATGCACGAAAGTCGGTTTTATACCTAAATGTAAATTTATGGAATTTTTCCAAATGCGCTGCCGTTTTGGCTTTATGCCAACTTCTGTAAGATGAAGAAAGTTAATTAACTTTAATATGTGAGGCTAATGATTTGAAGCAACTTGATATGGATTTCTAAATGTGTACATGCCAGAAAATCGGTTTTATACCTAAATGTAAAATTGTGGAATTTTTCCAAATGCACTGCCGTTTTGGTTTTATGCCAACTTCTGTAAGATGACGAAGGTTAATTAACTTTAATATGTGAAGTTAATGATTTGAAGAAACTTGATATGGATTTCTAAATGTTTAAATGCAGGAAAATCGGTTTTATACCTAAATGTAAAATTGTGGAATTTTTCCAAATGCACTGCCGTTTTGGTTTTATGCCAACTCTGTAAGATGAAGAAGGTTAATTAACTTTAATATGTTAACAACTTATGGATTTCTAAATGTTTAAATGCAGAAAAATCGGTTTTATTACTAAATGTAAAATTATGGAATTTTTCCAAATGCACTGCCGTTATGGCTTTATGCCAACTTTAGTAAAATGAAGAAAGTTAATTAACTTTAATATGTGGGGCTAATGATTTGAAGCAACTTGATATGGATTTCTAAATGTTTAAATGCAGGAAAATCGGTTTTATACCTAAATGTAAAATTGTGGAATTTTTCCAAATGCACTGCCGTTTTAGCTTTATGCCAACTTCTAGTAAAATGAAGAAGGTTAATTAATTTTAATATGTTAAGCTAATGATTTGAGGCAACTTGATATGGATTTCTAAACGTGTACATGCAAGAAAATCGCTTTTATACCTAAATGTAAAATTGTGGAATTTTTCCAAATGCACTCCGTTTTGGCTTTATGCAAACTTTAGTAAGATGAAGAAAGTTAATTAACTTTAATATGTGAATTTAATGATTTGAAGCAACTTGATATGGATTTCTACATGTGTACATGCTAGAAAATCGGTTTTATACTAAATGTAAAATTGTGGAATTTTTCCAAATGCACTGCCGTTTTGGTTTTATGCCAACTTCTGTAAGATGACGAAGGTTAATTAACTTTAATATGTGAAGTTAATGATTTGAATCAACTCGATATGGATTTCTAAATGTTTAAATGCAGGAAAATCGGTTTTATACCTAAATGTAAAATTGTGGAATTTTTCCAAATGCACTGCCGTTATGGCTTAATGACAACTTTAGTAAGATGAAGAAAGTTAATTAACTTTAATATGTGAATTTAATAATTTGAAGCAACTTGATATGGATTTCTAAAAGTGTATATGCAAGAAAATCGGTTTTATACCTAAATGTAAAATTGTGGAATTTTTCCAAATGCACTGCCGTTATGGCTTTATGCCAACTTCAGTAAGATTAAGAAGATTAATTAACTTTAATATGTGAATTTATTAATTTGAAGCAACTTGATATGGATTTCTAAATGTGTACATGCAAGAAAGTCGGTTTTATACCTAAATGTAAAATTATGGAATTTTTCCAAATGCACTGCCGTTTTGGCTTTATGCGAACTTCTGTAAGATGACGAAGGTTAATTAACTTTAATATGTTAAGCTAATGATTTGAATCAACTTGATATGGATTTCTAAATGTTTAAATGCAGGAAAATCGGTTTTATACCTAAATGTAAAATTGTGGAATTTTTCCAAATGCTCTGCCGTTTTGGCTTTATGCCAACTTCCGTAAGATGAAGAAAGTTAATTAACTTTAATATGTGAATTTAATAATTTGAAGCAACTTGATATGGATTTCTAAATGTGTACATGCAAGAAAGTCAGTTTTATACCTAAATGTAAAATTGTGGAATTTTTCCAAATGCACTGCCGTTTTGGTTTTATGCCAACTTCTGTAAGATGAAGAAGGTTAATTAACTTTAATATGTGAATTTAATAATTTGAAGCAACTTGATATGGATTTCTAAATGTGTACATGCCAGAAAATCGGTTTTATAACTAAATGTAAAATTTGGAATTTTTCGAAATGCACTGCCGTTTTGGCTTCATGCCAATTTCTGTAAGGAGAAGAAGATTAATTAACTTTAATATGTGATGTTAATGATTTGAAGCAATTTGATATGGATTTCTAAATGTGTACATGCCAGAAAATCGGTTTTATACCTAAATGTAAAATTGTGGAATTTTTCCAAATGCTCTGCCGTTATGGCTTTATGCCAACTTCAGTAAGATGAAGAATATTAATTAACTTTAATAAGTGAATTTAATGATATAAAGCAACTTGATATGGATTTCTAAATGTGTACATTCAAGAAAGTCGGTTTTATACCTAAATGTAAAATTGTGGAATTTTTTTAAATGCACTACCGTTTGGCTTTATGCCAACTTCTGTAAGATGAAGAAGGTTAGTTAACTTTAAAATGTTTAACTAATGATTTGAAGCAACTTGACATGGATTGGTAAATGTTTAAATGCAGGAAAATCGGATTTATACCTAAATGTAAAATTGTGGAATTTTCCAAATGCACTGCCGTTTTGGTTTTATGCCAACTTTAGTAAGATGAAGAAAGTTAATTAACTTTAATATGTGAATTTATTAATTTGAAGCAACTTGATATGGATTTCTAAATGTACATATACATGCAGGAAAATCGGTTTTATACCTAAATGTAAAATTATGGAATTTTTCCAAATGCACTGCCGTTTTGGCTTTATGCCAACTTCAGTAAGATGAAGAAGGTTAATTAATTTTAATATGTTAAGCTAATAATTTGAAGCAACTTGATATGGATTTCTAAATGTTTAAATGCAGGAAAATCGGTTTTATACCTAAATGTAAAATTGTGGAGTTTTTCCAAATGCACTGCCGTTATGGCTTTATGACAACTTTAGTAAGATGAAGAAAGTTAATTAACTTTAATATGTGAATTTAATAATTTGAAGCAACTTGATATGGATTTCTAAATGTGTACATGCAAGAAAGTCAGTTTTATACCTAAATGTAAGAGTCTGGAATTTTTCCAAATGCACTGCCGTTTTTGCTTTATGCGAACTTTAGTAAGATGAAGAAGGTTAATTAACTTTAATATGTTAAGCTAATGATTTGAAGCAACTTGATATGGATTTCTAAATGTTTAAATGCAGGAAAATCGGTTTTATACCTAAATGTAAAATTGTGGAGTTTTTCCAAATGCACTGCCGTTATGGTTTTATGACAACTTTAGTAAAGATGAAGAAAGTTAATTAACTTTAATATGTGAATTTAATAATTTGAAGCAACTTGATATGGATTTCTAAATGTGTGCATGCAAGAAAGTCGGTTTTATACCTAAATGTAAAATTGTGGAATTTTTCCAAACGCACTACCTTTATGGCTTTATGACAACTTTAGTAAGATGAAGAAAGTTAATCAACTATAATTTGTTAAGCTGATGATTTTAAGCAACTTGAAATGGATTTTTAAATGTTTAAATGCAGGAAAATCGGTTTCATACCTACATGTAAAATTGTGGAATTTTTCCAAATGCACTGCCGTTTTTGCTTTATGCAAACTTCTGTAAGATGACGAAGGTAATTTAATTTTAATATGTTAAGCTAATGATTTGAGGCAACTTGATATGGATTTCTAAATGTTTAAATGCAGGAAAATCGGTTTTATACCTAAATGTAAAATTGTGGAATTTTCCAAACGCACTACCATTATGGCTTTATGACAACTTTAGTAAGATGAAGAAAGTTAATTAACTTTAATATGTGAATTTAATAATTTGAAGTAACTTGATATGGATTTCTAAATGTGTACATGCAATAAAGTCAGGTTTATACCTAAATGTAAAATTGTGGAATTTTTCCAAATGCACTGCCGTTTTTCTTTATGCGAACTTCTGTAAGATGACGAAGGTTAATTAACTTTAATATGTTAAGCTAATTATTTGAAACAACTTGATATGGATTTCTTAATGTGTACATGCAAGAAAGCCGGTTTTATACCTGAATGTAAAATTATGGAATTTTTCCAAATGCACTGCCGTTTTGGCTTTATGCCAACTTCTGTAAGATGAGGAATATTTATTAACTTTAATGTGTGAAGCTAATGATTTGAAGCAACTTGATATGGATTTCTAAATGTGTACATGCCAGAAAATCGGTTTTATACCTAAATGTAAAATTGTGGAATTTTTCCAAATGCACTGCCGTTTTGGCTTTATGCCAACTTCAGTAAGATGACTAGGAGGCTAGTTAACTTTAATATGTGAAGCTAATGATTTGAAGCAACTTGATATGGATTTCTAAATGTGTACATTCAAGAAAGTCGGTTTTATACCTAAATGTAAAATTGTGGAATTTTTCCAAATGCACTGCCGTTTTGGTTTTATGCCAACTTCTGTAATATGAAGAAGGTAATTTAATTTTAATATGTTAAGCTAATGATTTAAAGCAACTTGATATGGATTTCTAAATGTTTAAATGCAGGAAAATCGGATTTATACCTAAATGTAAAATTGTGGAGTTTTTCCAAATGCACTGCCGTTATGGTTTTATGACAACTTTAGTAAGATGAAGAAAGTTAATTAACTTTAATATGTGAATTTATTAATTTGAAGCAACTTGATATGGATTTCTAAATGTTTAAATGCAGGAAAATCGGTTTTATATCTAAACGTAAGATTATGGAATTTTTCCATATGCACTGCCGTTATGGCTTTATGCCAACTTCTGTAAGATGACGAAGGTAATTTAATTTTAATATGTTAAGCTAATGATTTAAAGCAACTTGATATGGATTTCTAAATGTTTAAATGCAGGAAAATCGGTTTTATACCTAAATGTAAAATTGTGGAGTTTTTCCAAATGCACTGCCGTTATGGCTTTATGACAACTTTAGTAAGATGAAGAAAGTTAATTAACTTTAATATGTGAATTTAATAATTTGAAGTAACTTGATATGGATTTCTAAATGTGTACATGCAAGAAAGTCAGGTTTATACCTAAATGTAAAATTGTGGAATTTTTCCAAATGCACTGCCGTTTTTGCTTTATGCCAACTTCTGTAAGATGACGAAGGTTAATTAACTTTAATATGTTAAGCTTATGATTTGAGGCAACTTGATATGGATTTCTAAATGTTTAAATGCAGGAAAATCGGTTTTATACCTAAATGTAAAATTGTGGAGTTTTTCCAAATGCACTGCCGTTATGGTTTTATGACAACTTTAGTAAGATGAAGATAAGTTAATTAACTTTAATATGTGAATTTAATAATTTGAAGCAACTTGATATGGATTTCTAAATGTGTGCATGCAAGAATGTCGGTTTTATACCTAAATGTAAAATTGTGGAATTTTTCCAAACGCACTGCCGTTATGGCTTTATGCCAACTTCAGTAAGATGAAGAAAGTTAATTAACTTTAATATGTGAATTTAATAATTTGAAGTAACTTGATATGGATTTCTAAATGTGTACATGCAAGAAAGTCGGGTTTATACCTAAATGTAAAATTGTGGAATTTTTCCAAATGCACTGCCGTTTTTGCTTTATGCGAACTTCTGTAAGATGACGAAGGTTAATTAACTTTAATATGTTAAGCTAATGATTTGAAACAACTTGATATGGATTTCTAAATGTGTACATGCCAGAAAATCGGTTTTATACCTAAATGTAAAATTGTGGAATTTTTCCAAATACACTGCCGTTTTGGCTTTATGCCAACTTCTTTAAGATGAAGAAATTAAGTTAATTAACTTGAATATGTGAATTTAATACTTTGAAGCAACTTGATATGGATTTCTAAATGTGTACATTCAAGAAAGTCGGTTTTATACTAAATGTATAATTGTGGAATTTTTCCAAATGCACTGCCGTTTTGGTTTTAAGCCAACTTCTGTAATATGAAGAAGGTTAATTAACTTGAATATGTGTATTTAATAATTTGAAGCAAATCGATATGGATTTCTAAACGTGTAATTGGCAGAAAATCGGTTTTATAACTAAATGTAAAATTTCGGAATTTTTCCATATGCACGTTATGGCTTTATGCCATTTTTAGTAAGATGAAGAAAGTTAATTAACTTTAATATGTGAAGCTAAAGATTTGAAGCAACTTAATATGGATTTCTTAATGTGTGCATGCCAGAATATCGGTTTTATAACTAAATGTAAAATTGTGGAATTTTCCAAATGTACTTCTGTTATGGCTTTATGCCAATTTTACTAAGATGAAGAAAGTTAATTAACTGGAATATGTGACTTTTATGGTCTGAATAAACTCGATATGGATTGCTAAATATTTAAATGCAGGAAAATCGGTTTTTTACCTAAAGGTAAAGTTCTGTAATTTTTCCCAATGCACTGTCGTTTTGGCTTTATGCCAACTTGAGTAAGATGACGAAGGTTAATTAACTTTAATATGTGAAGCTAATAATTTGAAACAACTTGATATGGATTTCTAAATGTGCACATGCAAGAAAGTCGGTTTTATAGCTAAATGTAAAATTGTGGAATTTTTCCAAATGCAGTGCCGTTATGGTTTTATGACAACTTTAGTCAGATGAAGAAAGTTAATTAACTTTAATATGTGTATTTAATAATTTGAAGCAACTTGATATGGATTTCTAAATGTGTGCATGCAAGAAAGTCGGTTTTATACCTAAATGTAAAATTGTGGAATTTTTCCAAACGCACTACCTTTATTGCTTTATGCCAATTTTAGTAAGAGGAAAAAAGTTAATTAAAATTTAATATGTGAAGCTAATGATTTGAAGCAACTTGATATTGATTTCTAAATGTGTACATGCCATAAAATCGGTTTTATACCAAAATGTAAAATTGTGGAATTTTTCCAAATGCACTGCCGTTTTGGCTTTATGCCAACTTCCGTAAGATGAAGAAATTAGTTATCTTTAATATGTGAATTTAATAATTTGAAACTACTTGATATGGATTTCTTAATGTGTACATGCAAGAAAATCGGTTTTATACCTAAATGTAAAATTGTGGAATTTTTTCCAAATGCACTGTCGTTTTGGCCTTATTCACACTTTTGTAAGATGAAGAAAGTTAATTAACTTTAATATGTGAATTCAATATTTTGAAGTAACTTGATATGGATTTCTTAATGTGTACATACAAGAAAGTCGGTTTTATACCTAAATGTAAAACTATGGAATTTTTCCAAATGCACTGCCGTTTTGGCTTTATGCCAACTTCTGTAAGGTGACGAAGGTTAATTAACTTTAATATGTGAATTTAATAATTTGAAGTAACTTGATACCGATTTCTAAATGTGTACATGCAAGAAAGTCGGGTTTATACCTAAATGGAAAATTGTAGAAATTTTCCAAATGCACTGCCGTTATGGCTTTATGCACACTTCTGTAAGATGAAGAAAGTTAATTAACTTTAATATGTGAATTTAATAATTTGAAGCAACTTGATATGGATTTCTAAATGTGTACATGCAAGAAAATCGGTTTTATACCTAAATGTAAGATTATGGAATTTTTCCATATGCACTGCCGTTATGGCTTTATGCTAACTTCTGTAAAATGACGAAGGTAATTTAATTTTAATATGTTAAGCTAATGATTTGAGGCAACTTGATATGGATTTCTAAATGTTTAAATGCAGGAAAATCGGATTTATACCTAAATGTAAAATTGTGGAATTTTTCCAAATGCACTGCCGTTATGGTTTTATGACAACTTTAGTAAGATGAAGAAAGTTAATTAACTTTAATATGTGAATTTAATAATTTGAAACAACTTGATATGGATTTCTAAATGTGTACATGCAAGAAATTCGGTTTTATACCTAAATGTAAAATTATGGAATTTTTCCAAATGCACTGCCGTTTTGGCTTTATGCCAACTTCTGTAAGATGAGGAATATTTATTAACTTTAATATGTGAAGCTGATGATTTGAAGCAACTTGATATGGATTTCTAAATGTGTACATGCCAGAAAATCGGTTTTATACCTAAATGTAAAATTGTGGAATTTTTCCAAATACACTGCCGTTTTGGCCTTATGCACACTTTTGTAAGATGAAGAAAGTTAATTAACTATAATATGTTAAGCTAATGATTTTAAGCAACTTGAAATGGATTTTTAACTGTTTAAATGCAAATGTAAAATTGTGGAATTTTTCCAAATGCACTGCCGTTTTGGCCTTATGCACACTTTTGTAAGATGAAGAAAGTTAATTAACTTTAATACGTGAATTTAATTAATTTGAAACAACTTGATATGGATTGCTAAATGTTTAAATGCAGGAAAATCGGTTATATATCTAAATGTAAGATTGCGGAATTTTTCCAAATGCACTTCCGTTATGGCTTTATGCAAACTTTAGTAAGATGAAGAAAGTTAATTAACTATAATATGTTAAGCTAATGATTTTAAGCAACTTGAAATGGATTTTTAAATGTTTAAATGCAGGAAAATCGGTTTTATAACTAAATGTAAAATTGTGGAATTTTTCCAAATGCACTGCCGTTTTTGCTGTATGCAAACTTCTGTAAGATGACGAAGGTAATTTAATTTTAATATGTTAAGCTAATGATTTGAGGCAACTTGATATGGATTTCTAAATGTTTAAATGCAGGAAAATCGGATTTATACCTAAATGTAAAATTATGAAATTTTTCCAAATGCACTGCCGTTATGGCTTTATGCCAACTTTAGTAAGATGAAGAAGTTAATTAACTTTAATATGTGAATTTAATAATTTGAAGCAACTTGATATGGATTTCTAAATGTGTGCATGCAAGAAAGTTTATTAACTTTAATATGTGAAGCTAATGATTTGAAGCAACTTGATATGGATTTCTAAATGTGTACATGCCAGAAAATCGGTTTTATACCTAAATGTAAAATTGTGGAATTTTTCCAAATACACTGCCGTTTTGGCCTTATGCACACTTTTGTAAGATGAAGAAAGTTAATTAACTTTAATACGTGAATTTATTAATTTGAAACAACTTGATATGGATTGCTAAATGTTTAAATGCAGGAAAATCGGTTTTATACCTAAATGTAAAATTATGGAATTTTTCCAAATGCACTGCCGTTATGGCTTTATGCAAACTTTAGTAAGATGAAGAAAGTTAATTAACTATAATATGTTAAGCTAATGATTTTAAGCAACTTGAAATGGATTTTTAACTGTTTAAATGCAAATGTAAAATTGTGGAATTTTTCCAAATGCACTGCCGTTTTTGCTTTATGCAAACTTCTGTAAGATGAGGAATATTTATTAACTTTAATAAGTGAAGCTAATGATTTGAAGCAACTTGATATAGGTTTCTAAATGTGTACATGCCAGAAAATCGGTTTTATACCTAAATGTAAAATTGTGGAATTTTTCCAAATACACTGCCGTTTTGGCCTTATGCACACTTTTGTAAGATGAAGAAAGTTAATTAACTTTAATACGTGAATTTATTAATTTGAAACAACTTGATATGGATTGCTAAATGTTTAAATGCAGGAAAATCGGTTTTATACCTAAATGTAAAATTGTGGAATTTTTCCAAACGCACTACCTTTATGGCTTTATGCAAACTTTAGTAAGATGAAGAAAGTTAATTAACTATAATATGTTAAGCTAATCATTTTAAGCAACTTGAAATGGATTTTTACTTGTTTAAATGCAAATGTAAAATTGTGGAATTTTTCCAAATGCACTGCCGTTTTTGCTTTATGCGAACTTCTGTAAGATGACGACGGTTAATTAACTTTAATATGTTATGTTAATGATTTGAAGCAACTTGATATGGATTTCTAAATGTGCACAACTTCTGTAAGATGACGAAGGTTAATTAACTTGAATATCTGACGTTAATGATCTTGAATCAACTCGATATGAATTGCTAAATGTTTAAATGCAGGAAAATCGGTTTTATACCTAAATGTTAAATTGTGGAATTTTTCCAAATACACTGCCGTTTTGGCCTTATGCCAACTTTTGTAAGATGAGGAAAGTTAATTAACTTTAATATGTGAATTTTATATTTTGAAGTAATTTGATATGGATTTCTAAATGTGTACATACAAGAAAGCCGGTTTTATACCTAAATATAAATCTATGGAATTTTTCCAAATGCACTGCCGTTTTGGCTTTATGCCAACTTCTGTACGATGAGGAATATTTATTAACTTTAATATGTGAAGCTAATGATTTGAAGCAACTTGATATGGGTTTCTAAATGTGTACATGCAAGAAAATCGGTTTTTTTACCTAAATGTAAAATTCTGGAATTTTCCAAATGCACTGCCGTTTTGGCTTTATGCCAACTTCAGTAAGATGAAGAATGTTAATTAACTTTAATATGTGAAGCTAATGATTAGAAGCAACTTGATATGGATTTCTAAATGTGCACATGCAAGAAAGTCGGTTTTATACCTAAATGTAAAATTGTGGAATTTTTCCAAACGCACTACCTTTATTGCTTTATGCCAATTTTAGTAAGAGGAAAAAAGTTAATTAAATTTAATATGTGAAGCTAATGATTTGAAGCAACTTGATATGGATTTCTAAATGTGTACATGCCAGAAAATCGGTTTTATACCTAAATGTAAAATTGTGGAATTTTTCCAAACGCACTGCCGTTTTGGCTTTATGCCAAGTTCTGTAAAATGAAGAAAGTTAATTAACTTTAATAAGAAAAGTTATTGATTTGAAGCAACTTGATATGGAATTCTAAATGTGTACATGCAAGAAAATCGGTGTTATACCCAAATGTAAAATTGTGGAATTTTTCCAAACGCACTGCCGTTTTGGCTTTATGCCAACTTCTGTAAAATGAAGAAAGTTAATTAACTTTAATATGTGAAGCTAATAATTTGAAGCAACTTGATATGGATTTCTAAATGTGTACATGCAAGAAAGTCGGTTTTATACCTAAATGTAAAATTGTGGAATTTTTCCAAATGCACTGCCGTTTTGGCTTTATGCCAACTTCTGTAAGATGAAGAAAGTTAATTAACTTTAATATGTGAATTTAATAATTTGAGACAACTTGATATGGATTTCTAAATGTGTACATGCAAGAAAGTCGGTTTTATACCTAAATGTAAAATTGTGGAATTTTTCCAAATGCACTGCCGTTTTGGCTTTATGCCAACTTCTGTAAGATGAAGAAAGTTAATTAACTTTAATATGTGAATTTAATAATTTGAAGCAACTTGATATGGATTTCTAAATGTGTACATGCAAGAAATCGGTTTTATACCTAAATGTAAAATTGTGGAATTTTTCCAAATGCACTGCCGTTTTGGCTTTATGCCAACTTCTGTAAGATGAAGAAAGTTAATTAACTTTAATATGTGAATTTAATAATTTGAAACAACTTGATATGGATTTCTTAATGTGTACATGCAAAAAATCGGTTTTATACCTAAATGTAAAATTGTGGAATTTTTCCAAATGCACTGCCGTTTTGGCTTTATGCCAACTTCTGTAAGATGAAGAAAGTTAATTAACTTTAATATGTGAATTTAATAATTTGAAACAACTTGATATGGATTTCTAAATGTGTACATGCAAGAAAATCGGTTTTATACCTAAATGTAAAATTGTGGAATTTTTCCAAATGCACTGCCGTTTTGGCTTTATGCCAACTTCTGTAAGATGAAGAAAGTTAATTAACTTTAATATGTGAATTAATGATTTGAAGCAACTCAATATCGATTGCTAAATGTGTATATACAAGAAAATCGACTTTAAATCTGAATATAAAATTGTCTAATTCTTCCAAATGCACTGCCGTTATGGCTTTATGCCAACTTTAGTAAGATGAAGAAGGTTAATTAACTTTAATATGTGAATTTAATAATTTGAAACAACTTGATATGGATTTCTAAATGCGTACATGCAAGAAAGTCGGTTTTATACCTAAATGTAAAATTATGGGATTTTTTCCAAATGCACTGGCGTTGTGGTCTTATGTCAACTTGAGTAAAATGATAAGGATTAATTAATTAACTTTAATATGTGAAGCTAATGATTTGAAGCAACTTGATATGGATTTCTTAATGTGTACATGCAAGAAAGTCGGTTTTATACCTAAGTGTAAAATTGTGGAATTTTTCCAAATGCACTGCCGTTTTTGCTGTATGCAAACTTCTGTAAAATGACGAGGTTAATTAATTTTAATATGTTAAGCTAATGATTTGAGGCAACTTGATATGGATTTCTAAATGTTTAAATGCAGGAAAATCGGTTTTATACCTAAACGTAAAATTGTGGAATTTTTCCAAATGCACTGCCGTTATGGTTTTATGACAACTTAAGTAAGATGAAGAAAGTTAATTAACTTTAATATGTGAATTTAATAATTTGAAGCAACTTGATATGGATTTCTAAATGTGTGCATGCAAGAAAGTCGGTTTTATACCAAAATGTAAAATTGTGGAATTTTTTCCAAACGCACTACCTTTATGGCTTTATGACAACTTTAGTAAGATGAAGAAAGTTAATTAACTTTAATATATGAATATAATAATTTGAAGCAACTTGATACGGATTTCTAAATGTGTACATGCAAGAAAGTCGGTTTTATACCTAAATGTAAAATTGTGGAATTTTTTCAAACGCACTACCTTTATGGCTTTATGCCAACTTTAGTAAGAGGAAAAAAGTTAATTAAATTTAATATGTTAAGCTAATGACTTGAAGCAACTTGATATGGATTGCTAAATGTTTAAATGCAGGAAAATCGGTTTTATACCTAAATGTAAAATTGTGGAATTTTTTCCGAAGGCACTACCTTTATGGTTTAATACCAAATTTAGTAAGATGAAGAAAAGTTAATTAACTTTATTATGTGAAGCTAATGATTTGAAGCAACTTGATATGGATTTCTAAATGTGTACATGCCAGAAAATCGGTTTTATAACTAAATGTAAAATTGTGGAATTTTTCCAAATGCTCTGCCGTTTTAGCTTTATGCGAACTTCTGTAAGATGACGAAGGTTAATTAGTTTTAATATGTGAAGCTGATGATTTGAAACAACTTGATATGGATTTCTAAATGTGTACATGCAAGAAAGTCGGTTTTATAGCTAAATGTAAAATTATGGAATTTTTCCAAACGCACTACCTTTATTGCTTTATGCAAATTTTAGTAAGAGGCAAAAAGTTAATTAAATTTAATATGTTATGTTCATGATTTGGAGCAACTTGATATGGATTTCTAAAAGTGTACATGCCAGAATATCGGTTTTATACCTTAATGTAAAATTGTGGAATTTTTTCCAAATGCACTGCCGTTATGGTCTTATGTCAACTTGAGTAAGATGGTGAGGGTTAATTAATTAACTTTAATATGTGAAGCTAAATATTTGAAGCAACTTGATACGGATTTCTAAATGTGTACATGCAAGAAAGTCGGTTTTATACCTAAATGTAAAACTATGGAATTTTTCCAAATGCACTGCCGTTTTGGCTTTATGCCAACTTCTGTAAGGTGAAGAAATTTATTTAACTTTAATATGTGAATTTAATAATTTGAAGTAACTTGATACCGATTTCTAAATGTGTACATGCAAGAAAGTCGGTTTATAACTAAGTGTAAAATTGTGGAATTTTTCCAAATGCACTGCCGTTTTTGCTTTATGCAAACTTCTGTAAGATGACGAGGTTAATTAATTTTAATATGTTAAGCTAATGATTTGAGGCAACTTGATATGGATTTCTAAATGATTAAATGCAGGAAAATCGGTTTTATACCTAAATGTAAAATTGTGGAATTTTTCCAAATGCACTGCCGTTATGGCTTTATGCCAACTTCTGTAAGTTGACAAAGGTTAATTAACTTTAATATGTTAAGCTAATGCTTTGAAACAACTTGATATGGATTTCTAAATGTGTACATGCAAGAAAGTCGGTTTTATAGCTAAATGTAAAATTATGGAATTTTTCCAAACGCACTACCTTTATTGCTTTATGCCAATTTTAGTAAGAGGCAAAAAGTTAATTAAATTTAATATGTTATGTTAATGATTTGGAGCAACTTGATATGGATTTCTAAAAGTGTACATGCCAGAATATCGGTTTTATACCTAAATGTAAAATTGTGGAATTTTTCCAAATGCTCTGCCGTTTTGGCTTTATGCACACTTCTGTAAGATGAAGAAAGTTAATTAACTTTAATATGTGAATTTAATAATTTGAAGTAACTTGATATGGATTTCTAAATGTGTACATACAAGAAAGTCGGTTTTATACCTAAATGTAAAACTATGGAATTTTTCCAAATGCACTGCCGTTTTGGCTTTATGCCAACTTCTGTAAGGTGAAGAAATTTATTTAACTTTAATATGTGAATTTAATAATTTGAAGTAACTTGATACCGATTTCTAAATGTGTACATCCAAGAAAGTCGGGCTTATACCTAAATGAAAAATTGTGGATTTCTTCCAAATGCTCTGCCGTTATGGCTTTATGCGAACTTCTGCAAGATGACGAAGGTTAATTAACTTTAATGTGTTAAGCTAATGATTTGAAACAACTTGATATGGATTTCTAAATGTGTACATGCAAGAAGGTCGGTTTTATACCTAAATGTAAAATTATGGAATTTTTCCAAATGCACTGCCGTTTCGGCTTTATGCCAACTTTAGTAAGATGAAGAAAGTTAATTAACTATAATATGTTAAGCTAATGGTTTTAAGCAACTTCAAATGGATTTCTAAATGTTTAAATGCAGGAAAATCGGTTTTATACCTAAATGCAAAAATTGTGGAATTTTTCCAAATGCACTGCCGTTTTTGCTTTATGCAAACTTCTGTAAGATGACGAAGGTTAGTTAATTTTAATATGTGAAGCTAATGATTTGAGGCAACTTGATATGGATTTCTAAATGTTTAAATGCAGGAAAATTGGTTTTATACCTAAATGTAAATTTGTGGAATTTTTCCAAATGCACTACCGGTATGGCTTTATGCCAGCTTTACTAAGATGAAGAAAGTTAATCAACTATAATATGTTAAGCTAATGGTTTTAAGCACTTCAAATGGATTTCTAAATGTTTAAATGCAGGAAAATCGGTTTTATACCTCAATGAAAAATTGTGGAATTTTTCCAAATGCACTGCCGTTTTTGCTTTATGCGAACTTCTGTAAGATGACGAAGGTTAATTAATTTTAATATGTTAAGCTAATGATTTGAGGCAACTTGATATGGATTTCTAAATGTTTAAATGCAGGAAAATCGGTTTTATACCTAAATGAAAAATTCTGGAATTTTTCCATATGCGCTGCCGTTTTTGCTTTATGACAACTTTAGTAAGATGAAGAAAGTTAATTAACTTTAATATGTGAATTTAATAATTTGAAGCAACTTGATATGGATTTCTAAATGTGTGCATGCAAGAAAATCGGTTTTATACCTAAATGTAAAATTGTGGAATTTTTCCAAACGCACTACCTTTATTGCTTTATGCCAATTTTAGTAAGAGGAAAAAAGTTAATTAAATTTAATATGTGAAGCCAATGATTTGAAGCAACTTGATATTGCTCTCTAAATGTGCACATGCAAGAAAGTCGGTTTTATACCTAAATGTAAAATTGTGTAATTTTTCCAAACGCACTACCTTTATTGCTTTATGACAACTTGAGTAAGATGAAGAAAGTTAATTAACTTTAATATGTGAATTTAATAATTTGAAGCAACTTGATATGGATTTCCAAATGTGCACATGCAAGAATGTCGGTTTTATACCTAAATGTAAAATTGTGGAATTTTTCCAAATGCACTGCCGTTATGGTTTTATTACAACTTTAGTAAGATGAAGAAAGCTAATTAACTTTAATATGTTAAGCTAATGATTGCAGACAACTTGATATGGATTTCTAAATGTGTACATGCCAGAATATCGGTTTTATACCTAAATGTAAAATTATGGAATTTTTTCCAAATGCACTGCCGTTATGGTCTTATGTCAACTTGAGTAGGATGGTGAGGGTTAATTAATTAACTTTAATATGTGAAGCTAATGATTTGAAGCATCTTGATATGGATTTCTAAATGTGCACATGCAAGAAAGTCGGTTTTATACCTAAATGTAAAATTGTGGAATTTTTCCAAACGCACTACCTTTATTGCTTTATGCCAATTTTAGTAAGAGGAAAAAAGTTAATTAAATTTAATATGTGAAGCCAATGATTTGAAGCAACTTGATATGGATTTCTAAATGTGTACATGCAAGAAAATCGGTTTTTTACCTAAATGTAAAATTCTGGAATTTTTTCCAAATGCACTGCCGTTTTAGCTTTATGCCAACTTCTGTAAGATGAAGAAAGTTAATTAACTTTAATATGTGAATTTAATAATTTGAAGCAACTTGATATGGATTTCTAAATGTGTACATGCACAAATGTCGGTTTTATACCTAAATGTAAAATTGTGGAATTTTTTCAAATGCACTGCCGTTATGGTTTTATTACAACTTTAGTAAGATGAAGAAAGTTAATTAACTTTAATATGTGAATTTAATAATTTGAAGCAACTTGATATGGATTTCTAAATGTGTACATGCCGGAAAATCGGTTTTGTACCTAAATCTAAAATTGTGGAATTTTCCAAATGCTCTGCCGTTATGGCTTTATGCCAACTTTAGTAAGAGGAAAAAAGTTAATTAAATTTAATATGTGAAGCTAATGATTTGAAGCAACTTGGTATGGATTTCTAAATGTGTACATGACAGAAAATCGGTTTTATACCTAAATGTAAAATTGTAGAATTTTCCTAAATGTACTGCCGTTTTTGCTTTATGCCAACTTTTGTAAGATGAAGAAAGTTAATTAATTTTAATATGTGAAGCTAATTATTTGAAGCAACTAGATATGGATTTCTAAAAGTGTACATGCCAGAATATCGATTTTATACCTAAATGTAAAATTGTGGCAATTTTCCAAATGCACTACCGTTATGGTTTTATGAAATTTTTAGTAAGATGAAGAAAGTTAATTAACTTTAATATGTGAATTTATTAATTTGAAACAACCTGACATGGATTTATAAATGTGTACATACAAGAAAGTCGGTTTTATACCTAAATGTAAAATTATGGAATTTTTCCAAATGCACTGCCGTTATGGTCTTATGTCAACTTGAGTAAGATGGTGAGGGTTAATTGACTTTAATATGTGAAGCTAATGATTTGAATGCAACTCGATATGGATTGCTTAATGTTTAAATGCAGGAAAATCGGTTTATACCTAAATGTAAAATTGTGGAATTTTCCGAATGCACAACCGGTATGACTTATACCCTTTAGTAAGGTGAAGAAAGTCAGTGCTTAAATATGTGGAGTTAATAATTTGAAACAACATTTTGTGGATTTCTAATTGTGGACATGCTAGGAAGTCGGTTTTATACCTAAATGTAAAATTGTGGAATTTTCCAAATGCACTGCCATTGGGCTTTATGCACTTCAGTGAGATGAAGAAAGAATAATTAACTTTAATAGTAACGATTTTAACCAATTTGAAACAACGATATGGTTTCTAAAAGTGTACATTGTAGGAATATCGGTGAGGGTTAATTGCCTTTAATATATTGACTAATTATTTGAAGCAACAGATATGGATTTCTAAAAGTGTACATGCCAGAAAGTCGGTTTTATACCTAAATGTAAAATTGTGGAATTTTTTCCAAATGCACTGCCGTTATGGTTTATGCCAACTTCATTTTGGTACAGATGAAAGTTAGTGCTTTAATATGTGAATTTA
>NW_026089868.1:0-40112 GCF_024586455.1 Bactrocera neohumeralis | reverse complement strand
TTTTTAATTTTCTATTCCATCGGTTTTCTTTTTTTAAGCACGTCTACCCATCTTTCATTTGATTTTTGAAGAGTCGTGGTATTCTTTTGAGTTCTTTTTGCTCTTTCACTATACGATAATTGCTCCTTTTCAATTGCGTTTTTTGGTTTTTTTTGTGGATGGTAAAAAGCCTGTTGCGTCTCGCAATTGGTTTGGGGTATTATCATCTCTACCAATAGGGACTTGAGATGATTTGCCTATTATCACTCTTCTCGGTGGGTTTTCCACTCTTTCAGCTTTGGCGTGTAATGTCACAATGTTGCTCAAAAGTTCGCCCATAGCCTGGTTAATATGCCTTTGGCCGGCCATCATGCTCTCCAACTCTTTATTTTTTTCCCCAATTTGCTGAAACTGCTAGCCGTTTCTCCGTTTTGCGATTCCTCGAGCTTTGCGCCTTTGCTTACCTGATCGGCAGCATCACATTGCTTATTTGGTTCAGCAGCGGCGGACTCCTCATTTTTTCCATTAGGCGGCGTTCTCATTATTTTGGAAATCCTTCGGAAAGGATTATCCGGTGTTCGCCCCATACTATTTTCAGAGGCCATGCCTCAGAGAAAAAAAAATAGTCTGGGAACACCCGTCGCTGTGTATGTTCAGTCCCTAGCCTTAATGCTTAACTAAAAACAAAACGATTGGCAATGCCAGAACAGAACAGAAAAAGGGAACAGCTGATACTTGTGTTTTCGATGGTTGGCAATGCACAAACCAAAAGGAAAAACGAAAACACGAAGAGGGGAACAGCTGATCGATCAAAATAACAACGGCAGAAAAAATGAAAAATACAATTAACTGCACGCTATTATAAGGGGAAAAATTAAATTTATTTTGCAAATTGGCATAACACACATACATAAGTCTAAATCAAAGTGTACTTATCTAATCTCGTAGGTCTGGTGTCCACTTCAGTGGTCAATCCTGCCGGAACGTCCCAAGCAAAAACTTATTTTTTCAACACAAAAAAAACTAGAAATTTACTAAGAAATTTCGGGAACACAATAAAAACACGTCTACTACGCTTTACCTCTACCTATGTGTGTCTCCGTCTACGTATGTGTGACTACTCCTACCGTTTTATGGGAATATAAGAATAATGTCAGGTACTAAATTTAGTCAAAATCAGTTGGACTGGTACCGAGACATGTGATTTCATCAAAAAGTGGACGGTGCTATGCCTATCGTCCAATTTTCATACCGGTTATTGAACAGTACCGTTATATGGGGAGTGAGTCATCTTCCGATTTCATCCATTTTCACACTGTCCATAGGAGCTCTTATAATATTTAAGTCTAGCAAATTTGGTTATTGTAGCTTTAGGATACTCTGTAGCAACAGGTTGCTAGAGAATAAAAATATACCCTTAAAAGTATGCAACAAAAAGCATAAATATGGTTGGTATGGTGGCCGGGTGACAGTCTGTCTACCGTCAACCTGTAAATTGAGTAAAAAATAACCTATTTTGGTAAAACTTATTACACGTGTTTCTTAGCAAAAAAAGTAAAGAGCTCCCAAAGGGTATTCTCAGATCTCTGCCATGCCCACAAAACGCCATTAATTGAAAACCTGGAAAGTGCAATAACTAAGCACTAAACAAAAGTTGCGGTACCTTGGGGTACCTATGGGCTAAAACTTTTGAAAAAATTGGGCTTGGCTCTGCTCTCCAATTGGTTTAATGTACATATATACAAAAGCACTTTAACTACAAAAACCACATTCGCTCAGGATAAATCGGTTAAGCACACCCACCGACACAGTATATATCCCCATATAACGGCACCGTAACAAAATACCAGAAATGCTATAAGTCATTCCTTTTCAGTGAACAAATAAAGAAGAAATTAATATGACGGGATGAAACTTTGCACGGAAATAACAAAAAATAGACCAAAGCCAACAAAAACTGTTGAAGAGATCTATATTTAAAGTTCAGAGAAAATTCTTTCCTGATAATAGAAAGTCTGTGTGCGAAAAATAGGTCAATATTTACTTCCTTTCGCTACCATAAACCCAATGCCACGATTTGCGAATCTCCAGGTGATTTTATACCGCATATTTCGGTCAGCCCCTATCTATATTTGTGTTTAAAATGGATAAAACTGATCGAAATTTTAACCTAGACCCCATAAAACAAACATAGAAGATGACTTTTCTCCATTGGTGATGGTATGGAGGGTACTCTAATAAATCTGAGGGAAAATTTTGTTAGTATGTGACATACTATTAATGTTTTGTAGTATGGGCAAAAACAGATATAATCGGGTCGATATTACCACCTCCAAAATATGTATAACGATTTTCTTTTTCTAATAAACCTTATATCAAATATGTCGATCTGTGTATGAGTTATATGTAATCTTACATATGTGTCTTTTTTGTATGTCGCGCATTACGCCCGAACTACAGCACGGCAAGACGTGAAAACGGTTATTCGTTTAGTCCTGGAGAAGGTCTTAACGGCGGCCTTTTTTGCAAAATCACCCTCGATTTCGCAATTTATGTCTATATTTATAACTCAGGAACCGCTGAACCGATTTGGCTGAAAAGTGATGATGAGTTAGCTTGGAACCTCGGGACGGGCATAGGCTGCTTTCTATCGTTTTATCTTAAAAGTCACAACAATTCATAAATAATAAAAATATTTTTCAAAAAATTTGCATGTGTTCAATATTCATGTAAGAATCATTCGCACATTTTTTCTTCAAAAATACAAAATAAAATCACACAGCTACTCGCAGGGTACAGTAGTTTTTGTTTACATACGCATACATATACTTGTATATATGAATTATAGTGATAGTTGTAACTGAATAAGAAAAGGTTGAATCATAATTTGAGATGAGTCGATTTTACAATTACTTTGGATGAATGTTGGACAAAACATTACCATATGATTAGATATAGGGCGTGAGACTTCTCTCTTCTGCTCTGCTCCTGCACTCATTCATTATAACAACAGGCATATACAGGCACATGGTGGCGCAAAAGTAATGCTCCTATCAGAAGATGCTATAAATTTTGCAATTAACCTCTAATGTTTGACATTTGTACATTTGTACATTTGACAGTAAATACATGCGAAATACACGTAAATAAACAATGGTACGCTAGACTGCTCCAAAACGCGGGTTATTGGTGACTATTTATTTGACGAATAATCGGTCTGCGACGTTTAGCCGCTCGCCTCGAAGAGACAGACCCCGGAATAGCCGTTCTGCAGAGATTATTGCTGCTGTTTTTGCGAGGATGTCATGTAATCGCCTTCGACATCGACCAGACGACGTGCCATGCAAATGGGTATCAGTCGACGGTGTTTACAGCGAATTTTGGTAAACGATTTGAAGATGTTTCAGTACAAAGTCCAGATGGTACATCAGCTGTTAGCTGCTGACCACCGCGTCTAACATACGCTTAAGCTGTCCTTAGTCACCACCAAGAGGAAGATGAGTTTTCATCATGATTGATGAGGCCCATTTCCATCTTAGCGTTTGCGTAAATAACGCTTTTGCGGCACTGAAAATCTGCGTGTAACCCACGAAGAGCCATTACACCCGCTCAAAGTCACCGTATGGTGTGCTGTTTTCACTGGAGGAGTCATCGGACCTTTTTTCTTCGAAGACGTCGCGGGCCAAACGGTTACTGTGAGTGGTGAGCGCTACAGAGCATGGATCAACGAGTGATGGAAAATGCCATAAAAAGGGCTCAAATGGCAAACAACTATGGCGGCGGTCATTTACATGATATCATATTCTCGACTTCATGCAAAAAAATTAAAAACACCAAGTAAAAAAAAATCACAGCAGAATCAAAGTTTTTCATTATTTAAAAGAATTACAAACAAAAATCATAAGAAAGTTATTGTTGCGTATATGTGTAACGATATGCGATGCAGATGCGGAGACTGTGAAGATGTTGTTACATTATACATATTTATGTAAGCGCCATTCCTTAAGTGATTTTACGATGTCCATAAAAAATGAAGGTTGCTAATTTAACTATTCCATTATATTGTTATCCCGATAAATGATACCCTAGACAAAAAAGAGCGAGCGGAGGCGCGGGCTTAAACTAATTGATTGGATTCAGATCGTTTGGTTCACGTTTTGCACTTTAAAGTATTTCTCTGGCTTTGATTCTTTCAAGATGCAAGAGTATAAAATGTTCGGTTGGACCCGAATGTATCCCTTCCTTACTTATCTTAAAATATAGTTATTGTACCCTGAAAAATAATTTTGCCAAGTTTTTAAAACACAAAAGGAAACGTCGGAGACCCTATAAATTGTATTTACACTTAGCCAATTAAGTCTGCGTACACACGACACCTTCCTTAATTAAGTAAGAACAAAATGTTACTAGATATTTCAGACACCACAAAGTCTTCGTTTAGATTTAAATTATTTACAAAAACATTAAAAGTGATAAAGCAAAATTAAAATCAATATTTTGGCTATCCAACGTTATTTTGAAATCTCACTTAATCGATTTTGCATTGATCTTACCAACTTATCTGTTTCCTCAGCTGTAATCCGAAGCCATTCTGTCTGCATTACACTTCTCAAAGCCTCCTTATTTGTTATTGTGTGCTGAAGAATTCTAATCCAATAGGTCCCATAAATCTCAACTGGATTGTCGTCAGGGGATTGAGGGGTCTTTGTAAGCTGTCTAGATGCAATGTACTAGAGCAAAGTCTAACTATTTCAGCAGCATGCTTCAGATCGTTATCTTGTCCGAACCAAAACGTCGAAGATAATCTAAGATGCTCTGCACGTTGTGCCAAATTACTTTTAAAATTGTTCAAATATCTCCATTTATCTACTGCAGATTAAATAAATTCAAGTTGACCCACACCACCAGCCGTGCTTCACTGTACCAAGAACATTTTGAACACTTTCTAGTTTGTGCCACAGAACTTGAGCGACTCTACCATGATATCCGGCTTTCAATACATTTTACAGCAAAATGATATTTAAAGCTTACATTGAGTCATGTGTAGAAGCTCACGCAAGTGAGGAAAGTTCTCTGATCGCCATTTACTTGGGAGTGTCCAGAAACGACTCTTTTACATATGGCTCAAGCTGCTAACGACTTTCGGACTTTGACCAAGTATCCTCTGGGTAGCCTAAGAACATCCGTTTGAAAGTGGGCTAAGGTGAAAAGGCGAAACATCCCCTACATAGGGTTGTGCGCCGGATTTGGGACCCGCCTCGTAAAAAAATCTCCAATGAAAAATAACAACCAGCCTCGGATGAGAGACTCCGGTTTTGATGACGACCATGCCAAACGAATTAAGGACTACGAATTGATGGCATACCCCTGGAAAGTCTGGTCACTTAATTGGGTGCCGCTACCCAGCTGGTTGATGTCCTCGTTAGAGTAAAGGCTGACATCACCGCCGTCCAAGAAATGCGATGGACGGGACAAGGACTGATGCGAGTAGGTCCTTGTGGCATTTACTACAGCGGCCATATAAAGGAGCGCAAGTTTGGTGTGGGATTCGTGGTGGGAGAGAGACTCCGTCGCCGAATACTATCATTCACTCTGGTGGACGAACGTGTAGCCACAATCCGCATCAAAGCGAGGTTCCTCAACATATCGCTGATTTGCGCCCACGCTCCGACGAAAGAGAAGGACGATGTGACCAAAGATGGCATAACAGTCGGTAAATTCAGCCTCTACGAGGAGACATCTCCAAATGGATAGAGGCTGATCGACTTCGCCGGGGCCCGAGATATGATTATTTGTAGTACTCGATTTCAGCATAAGAAAATTCATCAAACCACGTTTCGGTTTCCGGATCGAAAAGCCACCTACCAGATCGATCATGTTGGGATAGACGGAAGACACGTCTCTAGTGTTCTAGAAGTGCGTACGCTCAGAGTTCCTAACATCGACTCAGATCACTATCTTGTGGCAGCCAAGATTCGCACCCACCTCTGTGCAGCAAAAACGCACGTCAACAAACACAAGGAAAGTTCGACGTCGAGAAGCTGCAATCACAACAGACAGCCGAACGATTTCCTTCCACACAGCTGCAACTGGAACCATTGATTTTCGGAAAATGCAAAAGAACAACTGGAACGACGAGGGGTGCCGTGTCGCAGCGGAGAGAAAACAGACTGCCTACTACGCAAGCGAGACGCATTTGTAGATAGAAAAAAAAGAGGCTGAAATGCGTAAGTATGAAGAGCTTAATAAGCTGGACGACAGGGGTAATGCTCGAAAATTCTACGGAAAAATGCGGCGACTAACAGAAGGTTTCAAGACCGAAGCATACTCTTCTAGAGATGACCTGGTAACCGATGCCCAGACCATACTCAAATTGTGGAGGGAACACTTCTCCAGCCTGCTGAATGGCAGTGAAAGTACAACGCCAGAAGAAGGCGACCACGATTCCCCAATCAATGACGAAAGAGCAGACGTTCCATTCTTCGATCATGAAGAAGCTAGAATGGCAATCATCCGTCTGAAGAACAGCAAAGTGGCGTAAGTAGGCAATTGAGAAAAAAAGTCCTCTATCGACGAACAAAAAGAAAACTCTATAAGTCACTCATTATTTCCGTCCTGCTATATGGTGGAGAGGCATGGACGATGACAACATCTGCTGTGTCGGCGTTGCGAGTTTTCGAGAGAAAAGTTCTGCGAAAGATTTACGGCTCTTAGCGCGTTGGCCACGGCGAATGTCGCATTCGATGGAACGATGAGTTATATGAGATATACGACGACATTGACATAGTTCAGCGAATCAAGAGACAGCGGCTGCACTGGCTAAGTCATGCGGTACGTATGGACGAAAATACTCCAGCTCTGAAAGTATTGAACGCAGTACCCGCCGGGGGAAGCAGAGCAAAAGGAAGACCTCCACTCCGTGGGAAGGACTGGTGAAGAAGGACCTATCTGCACTTGGAATCTCAAATTGGCCAAAATTGCGAAAAGAAGAAACGACTGGCTCGGCTATAACCGCGTAAGCGGTGTTTACGCCAGTAAAGAAGAAGAAGGTATTTTCTAAAAATACTTTACATTTTCCGTAATATACGGGGATTAGTTTTCACCATATTTATTAATTTTCGTTCGTCGCTGACTGATAATATTTTTGGACTGCCCGATCGTCGATTTTGGCATTATAATTCCGGTATTTTATTTTTTTAAATCGGTTATTACGCGCTCGGCGGATGAATACGTTCTTTCAATAGTTTGTCCAATTTTTAATATTTTGCAATCTTTCTACATTTTAATAATTATTTTTCTTTCCGAAAGACTAACTTTGGTTTCCATTTTTTATATTTATATAAATAAAAATGAATCGTCAAACTGTATGTACGCTAATAACTCAATAAAAAGGAAGACCTCCACTCCGTGGGAAGGAATGGTGAAGAAGGACCTATCTGCACTTGGAATCTCAAATTGGCCAAAATTGCGAAAAGAAGAAACGACTGGCTCGGCTATAACCGCGTAAGCGGTGTTTACGCCAGTAAAGAAGAAGAAGGTATTTTCTAAAAATACTTTACATTTTCCGTAATATACGGGGATTAGTTTTCACCATATTTATTAATTTTCGTTCGTCGCTGACTGATAATATTTTTGGACTGCCCGATCGTCGATTTTGGCATTATAATTCCGGTATATTATTTTTTTAAATCGGTTATTACGCGCTCGGCGGATGAATACGTTCTTTCAATAGTTTGTCCAATTTTTAATATTTTGCAATCTTTCTACATTTTAATAATTATTTTTCTTTCCGAAAGACTAACTTTGGTTTCCATTTTTATATTTATATAAATAAAAATGAATCGTCAAACTGTATGTACGCTAATAACTCAATAACGCCTTGACCAATTTGGCCAATTCTTTTTCCTAAATATTCGCTGAAGTTCAAAGATGGTTTTTACGGCGAGAAAAATTCGAATAATTTCCGGAAAACCCATAAAAACAGCCCTTTTCTTTTCCCCATACAAAAGTTACATATGTATGTATATAAAAATGAATGTTTGTTTGTTAGTAACACTAAGAGAACGGTTGAACCAATCTTGAAATTGAAAGGTTGTTTGTTGTGGATCGGGAAGGGTTTAGAAACAGAATACCTTATACTTTTCATCAGGAGAAGTCGGAAAATTGGTCAATTCCAAAAAGTAACATTTTCCATACACATTTTTTTCAATTTTTTCGTTTTGTTTTCCAATATTTTGATTTGTAAATTATTTGAATCGTTCAATTGCGGCCGCTTGCTTTTTTATTCCGGCTATCCAAAGGAAAAATTATTGAAAATTATTCAGAAATTTATTTATTATTAAGTGGAAACGTTATGTGTGTGTCAGACGAAGTGATCAATTTCAGATTGAAATTTGTTATGAAGCAACGAAGAGGTCGCCTTAATATTGGCGGCCCAAGGAAAGGCAAGAAGTACTCCCAAAATGCGATGACATATGTATGTGCGGAATTATGGATCACGGTCAATCAGGTAGCGATCGTAACGATATCACAGCACGACGTTTTAAACAATATCTGTAATGTTTGATGGTCTTTATCTTGAAGCAACCTATGGTATATATGGTGCTGTTAGATGCTGAATGTACTCGTATTCTGTTGAGTAGCAAAAAGAGGTTCGCCGCACTCACACATTCTTCTTTGGATGCGGATGGTGGTTACACCAGATCAAATTGATGAACTCATTTCAGCGGAAATTCCTGATTCAGAGATAGATCCAGAATTATACGAAGTGGTGAAAACCAATATGGTTCATGGTGTGTATGTCTCTCAATAAATGCACGAAACACTACTCATGTGCTTTTCTTTCGGAAACGGAAATGGGAAATGATGGATATTCACTGTATCGGCGTCGCTCACCAGACGACAATGGCAGAACATTTAGCATTTAGAGGCGTGAATAGATCGTACCATATTCGCTACTTTTGTCTAATTCACATTCAAAACTCATGTCAATGTTGAATATTGCAGATTGGTGAAATCGATCAAATACGTTTGCAAGTACGTCACCAAAAAAGCAACATAGCGGTTATTGGCCTTGATCGATATGAGATCAGCAGTATCGAATGGGTGTGAACTGCAATGAAGCGCTTTGTAGGATATTTACTTTTGCAATTCATGAAAGTTTTCCGACTGTTGTGCGTCTTGCGGTTCAACTACATTTAAGTCATTGCGTATTGTGAATGGTACAGTATGTGCAACTTTTTTGGGAAGCATGCCAGCAGTTGCATTTGCTGGAACATGATAATCACTGGAAACAGACGAAGGACAATGCAATTGTTACATCGCATGCCACTGAAGTTCGCATAATTTTCGCGAATATCATTTTGACATATCAGCCTTCAAATTCGCGTTAATTATCGGATACGAAAAAATTACATTGCCGATGACATTTTGCATTGTATTCGCTAATAATTGGAAATGGGCAAATTTCGCTTTGTACTTCCAGGGGTGTGATATCAATTTCACATCCCTTTTGTCAATTCACTTCAAAGGAAGATGAACTCATCACGAATGTTTATCCTCACATTGGCAAAATTATCGTAACTGCAATTGCTTGAGTAAACGCGCAATTTTAGCTGACAAAAATACCGATGTTAATGACTTAAACTGGATGATTCAATCTCAAATTTCGGGAGGTTTGCGCTCATATAAATCGATCGATCGTCTTGACAAGAAAGACGAAACCGTAAATTATCCAGTGGAATTTCCAAATTCTTTGGAGAGCCTTAGTATGCCCCAGCATCATTTGCGTCTCAAAGTTGGATCTGTCATTATTATGTTTCACAATCTTCATGCGCCGAAACTGTGTAATGGAACCCGACTGATTATGACGCAGTTATTGAATACAAGGGACAGCCATTTCATTTCGAAAGTATTCAATTTCCTTTGCGTTGACAATCAACAGGACACAAGGAAATCTGGAAATGCCAATTTTTCACACGGCCAGATATAAGTATGTGGCGTGCTAACGAGTTGGAAACCCATCTTCTTTGTATATTTACACACCAGAACAGAAATCAAAAAATTTTGTTTATTAAGCTGCGCTGCATTAAAAAAATGTAGAAAAATCGAAAATAAATCATTTTCGACACAATATAATTCCAACTTTTTTCATTTCAAAGCACATGATTTCACGCCGAACAACGGCTGCGGGGTCAGCTAGTAATATAATATTAAAATGTGTCGCGTGCTCTTAAAACGATTACTTATATTAAAACACAGAATAACCTTTACAATAAGAGGAAACATTTGCATGAAAATTCAAGCGAGATGAACGCGGTTTTTTTGGTGCCTGTGTTGACTTGTTCTTACACTAAACTACTGTTATCACAAAACTGAAAATATGAAAATACATTTCTGTTATTTTTTAACTTTTTTACTGAATTGTTTTTCTATATCGCTTAAAAAAGTCTGCTGAACGTAGACTTCAATGGCTATGTGCAGGTATGTACAAATGATCAGCATGAAGTGAGTCGCTTTAGCCATGTACACCTGTTTGGCGGTATATACACGATGAACAAGCCTCAGTATTTGAGATATTGATCTGAAATTTTTAAACGGTTTTAAGGTTTTTCCTTGTTTAAAATAAAGTTCTGCAAGCACATGACAATGGGGATTGTCTGAAATAAGGAGAAAATCATGACTCTTGTTTTGAACTTATTCGAAGCCAGTAAGATGTTGTAGAGCTGCCGCCAAACACATAAAAGGACGTTATTATAATAAATGAACGAACCTTTATCGCAGTGGTGTGTTAATGTTTTAATATTATGAAAGCTTTTAATATTTCAGAATGATGGTAAGGAAAGCTTTCCACCAGATGAACATCCTCAATTTAAATTCTTTTAAAAAATAACTTCATTTACCTAAACAAAGTGCACAACGGTCAACAGAAGAGTTCTAGCTGCATATCGGAGATGAAGGAAAAATCAAATCTATTTAAATAAATACTTTTAAAAATAAAATTAAATACTTTATGTCCTGGTTTTGATTTTGAGAAAGTTTTAGATACTCTCTTTAGTAAAAAACCTTTTTTAGCCTCAAAATGTGAACACTATAATTTGAGTATATGTAATATTTTCAGCTTTCTATAAATAACTTAACGTTATTAATATTGGAGCATCAGTTGGTAAACTTAAATTGCGAGAGATGCGCTGGCCAATTTTTTGTTTTTTTTTTTGCTTCTAAGTCACACCATGATACCCGTTTATTCGAATTATTTGTGCACAACTGCACCATTTAGACTTTAAGAGCATTAAAAAATGTTGAAATAAATGAGCTTCTAATTGCTACATTTGAAAAAGTATTGATTTTCCTAAAATATGGATATAATATGGATTTAAACATAAACATAGACATTTAATGGCCAATCCAAATCTTAAAAGAATCCAAAAGGGAAAAAGTTTTAAATTTAAAATTGACACTACTAACGTATATTATGAGAAAAATAAGCAAACTGTTATACTAAGCTAAAACCATATGCATATCAATATTTTACAAGAAATTTTTATTCTCATTTCATCGGTTTAGAACGAGTTAAAAGTGCCAAAGTGATAGCCTTTTCGCACAGCCAAATTAACTTATAATATTAAGATTACAATTCATAAATTAGTTTTTTCTTTTCGCACAGCCGGTTACTTCATTAACGATCAGCTGTGTGGTTAAAAATTCACAGAGTTGCATTCTAGCTAAAGCAGCTACAGGGCGGTAAATTGATCAATTAAATTCTGTGCAAAAAGGCCACATGCTCAAAACCTTGCACGCGAGCTTATGGCATGAGTCATAAAGTGGAAATATTTGAAAAATGGTTTGAATTCATCATTAAATATTGGCTGGTATTTTTGGTTGGTTGACTATTTGTTGTATTATTGTTGTACAACGAAAATTGAAAGCAGTTTCCGAAGTCAAATTTGAAGAAACCAAAAAAAAAACGCTTTCCCGTAAAAATAGTTTTTTATAACATAGGACAATTTCACAAGAAAGGATCGATTTACTAAATTTCATGGATTTTATATTTTTGCTAACCCTTACCAACTCTACTAATCACGTCGGATTTTTGTTGTGAAATTGGATCTGTTTTAATTGCATACGACCCATATGTCTGGTTGCACCCGCCGTAATGTAAGTGCTATAATGGCGGCCCCCAATATCATTGAACGGTTCTTTTAAATATGTTGGTTATGTTGTTGCTGATGCTGGTGAAAATGTTTTATTATACGTCGAACATGAAGACTTTTGGGGGTTGTTTCGTTTGGTTTATGCTCACATAGTTCCATTTGAGTTTTGCTGTCATTAAGGTTCAATTCACTTCTGCCTTCTAAGGCCATACGTTGTGTATTTAATATTGGATTTGCTGACTTTGAAGATGTATGTTTTGTAGCATAGCAATCTTCAAAACCTTCCGTACTACTTTTCCCATTAGATGATTTACTGACCCCAAATTTTTTTATAAATGCCTCTACTGATATGGGTTGTTGTTGCAGCATACGCCATTCTATAACCGCACTTGGTATCAAAGGATGGGGGTGACTCGAATTGGTACGTTTATGTATGATATTATTCTCATTATCAGAGTCATCGTAATTCTCTGCACCATTTTTGGAACAGGTATTGCTTTTTGAAATCGAACTAAATAATTCTTGGTGTTCTTTATTATTGTGATCAGCGGTAAATGAAAATGTCTGCTTGCTATGCTCATCGATATCATTTGCAACAACGTCGATCTCATCTTGCTCTTGCTCCTGTTCGCGGTCGTACTCGATCTCTAGTGGTGATAAAGCACAAGTTTGTGAAACGGGGAGTGTATACGGATGAGTATTTTGTGTCTCAGCAGGCATATGTTGCAGCCGGTACTTTCCATTTTCTTCTGTTTTTTTTTTTAGAAATTGAGCGTATTCTAATGCATCAAAAGTAGATGTCTGGTGATCTCTTTCTCTTAATGTTGTAGTGAAAATGTTTCGGTCGGGAGCCAAGAGAGATGCTACATCAAATTGTCGCTTATGCATATGCGTATAATAATTTGATTTTGCCCCGGTAAAGGAATGTGGTGCAACAGTCGATATGGCCGTTCCATTAGTTAAAGAAATTTTTGAGTTTTTGTGATTATCGGTAACGGACTGTTCAGACAACGATTGCGTTCCGGGGTCATTTGTGTGCAGATTATCTAATTGCCCATTGCTACAAAGTTTAGAATATTCTTGCTGTGAACATGTGGAATATCCATTTTTGAATGCTGGAACTGACGGCATACACGTATAATGTTCCATAATAGCTGTACCAAAATAACTGTCTTGAATGTGCTGTTGCGCTTGCTGTAACGAAGACGACGATGGGGGAACTCGCAATAATGGGTTCAAATAATTAAATGAACGCGCATTAGGTGTCCTAAAATCATGCGTCGTAGTTAAACTGTTCCCTGGTGAAGGTAATTGGAGCAAACGTGTTGATGTTAATTGCGTTGATGATAGGTCGAGTGGCGGCGGACTAGGAGACTCTGCCCTACCATCATCTAACGATAAACCCATATGTTTGCGTACTTTGCGTTGTGCCTTACGACGTCTGAAATCACCTCTACGAAAATCGTCAATATTTGCCGGATGTATGGCCCAGTAATGGCCCTTCCCATTGGCACTACGTCCAGATTTAATGAAGCAATCATTCAATGATAAGTTGTGTCTTATAGAATTACGCCAACCTGGTCCACGAGCACGAAAGTAAGGATAGTTATCTAAAATATGTTGATATATATCAGAAAGTACGAGTTTTGTTTCGGCAGAACTCAGTATTGCCATCGCTATAAGACCTATATAGCTGTACTGTGGTTTTGGCTCTTCAGGATGAACCATTCGATGTGGGAATAGTGACATTGACAAATCCAAACGGTTTCCATGTGCTAACGCAAACGGGACATATGGTCTAACACTACTTATGTTAGGGCAGGAATAATTACTTTCCGTCTTCATATCTATTGACTCTAAATTACATTTGTTTTCTCCATTTACTACAAGTTGCAAACCGGCTCCAGGCCTGCTTCCATAAACTGCTGTCGTATTTTGTTGAAAACAGTGTAAGCGATCTATATTTAACGCATAGTTATAGAGTTGTAAACGATGTTCTAGAGAGTTGGGAGATGGTATCAAAACAAGATTTTCTCTTCTTACATTTTGAAAATTCATATAAGATGCTGATACAACAGGACCGGATTGTTCATCAATTTGCCGTAAGGAAGCAGCGTCCGATGATAATAAAAATGCATTTTTTACTCCTGATGCCACGGAAGCACTAGTATTAGCATCATACGGTTCGGAGAAATATTTTAGTAAGTTAGAGTCCAAATATTTATTCCCTGTTTCCATTGAATTCCCTAATTCAATTGTATTGGATGGATCAGTCTGTTTAGTGCAAGCTGAGTTTATAATCTGCATACTGAAATGACAACAATAATATATTATAAACAATAATTATAATTACACTCTCATAACATATTGCATGGAGAGTACAGTTACACCCTAAAATAGTCGAAATACACTATTTACAATTCTATGAAAACTTGCGTTTGCGGAAGTTTTTCTCCTCGCCTTTTTGAGTTCTTTCAACGGTTTCACATAGGAGTATTTGCATGAAAGATCCGGATAAAATTGTTACGTGATTATTCGATATACTATATGTTAATTCATAAAACATGAAATATAATGAAGTGCTTTTTTCCATAGTCTTTTTTGACAGATCACGCGTGAGTTTCGCGCTTCTCTCAATATAATCGGCCTACTGAGCGTACTATTCGCAAAACCAGCACCCATATTGAAACCCAGCATACATTGTTAGATAATATTCGACTGAGGAGACCACTGAAAGTGCACAAAAAAACCGTGGAGAGGCGATTCGGCACCGTTCGAAGCAACTCGGACTGACATATGGAGCAACTTGGCACATTTTACGTCGAGATCTTAAATTGAAAGCTTACCAAATACAGCAAAACATCACGTGTGTGATTTACCATTGAAAATTGGACTCAACGGATGAACCATATGACACGTAGCAGAGGCCAACATTTAAAGGAGATAACCTTCAAAAAATAAATGGTAAAGAACATTTTTTCGAATGATAATAAACATCCCCCCATTAAATTTGAGGTTTCTTTGTTTTTTATTTTAAAAGGTAGGAAACTTCAAAATGAATCGCTCTTTATAGTACAATATTAAATAAAACTATAATAATCAAAACGCGTGTTTACTATTTTTTTAATATAAGGAATATATTTTTATTAACATGTGTGGAATTATTATCTTTTATTCAGTACGTGAAGTTATAGAACTTGACCCTCTATTTACCATTTTGTTTTCTTCTATAGGATATACCTTTTTATTTCCTTATTTATTTCCTGGTGCAATACGAGAATTGCCTTTTATATGTATATCGGGATTAGAGAACAACAACAGATATTAATAATTAAAAATCGCTTTATTGTTTTTCAAAATATTCTACATTACGATCTATAAACTTTTGCATGCTTTTGAACCAGTTGTCGAAGTACTTTTGCCACTCTGATTCACGCATCTGCAAAACATGTCTTCGTAATGCATCAACCCCCTCTTCAGGTGTCGAAAAACATTGACTTTTTAGTTTATAATTTAGGGACGGAAATAAAAAGAAAAAAATGTATGAGTAGTCTGGACTATGCAGTGGATGACTCATCAAATCGATGTTTTGAGTGCCTGAAAAATCAGTTGTTTCATTCGATGTGTCGCTTCGACGCATTGGCGTAGTAAAGAATGATCCATATTAGCGGTTTGCTTTCCTGATTTCTTTGAACATAACTGGCAAATAAATGGTGGCGTAGGATTTAGAATTTACTGTTCTGCTTTGTTCGAGTCCATTGAAGCTAAAGACTTCGCTGTTGGGGCCTTCCTTGATTTCGAGGGGGCTTTCAACAATGTCCTGCCGGAGGCAGTCGTAACTGCTTTTGACGGTCTTGGGGTTGAATCGAACTTCAAGCACCTCATTCTCAGTCTTCTGTACGACAGAGTGATCGAAACACAATGGGGTAGCGCGCGCGGGTGGCAAAATGTGAGTAGGGGAACCCCACAGGGTGGGGTTCTTTCTCCTCTTCTATGGATCCTAGTCGTTAACGACCTACTCAATAAACTAAAGCATCGCGGATGTCGGGTGATTGCCTATGCAGACGATGTAGCACTTATGGTCAAAGGAAAGTTCCTTAGCACCGTGTACGAGTTGACGCAGGGATATCTCAGCGTTGTAACAAAATGGGAGGTCGAAAGTGGACTAGTCATAAACCCAAATAAAACAGAAATGGTTTTATTCAGTAGAAAATATAAGATCCCTGTGGCACCGTTGTCGCGTTGGATAAGAAGCTTCCATGGAAGCCGAATATCGAGGAGAGAGCAAAAATTCATATATTGCCCTATACTGCTGTAGAGGAGCTATTGCTAAGAAACTCGAAAGCGTTCAACGGGCTGCGCTCATCAGCATGTGCGGTGCATTAAGATGAACCCCAACCATGGCACTTAATGCAATTTTGAACATAACGCCCGTGGACATTGTCGGAACGTGTAATGCCACGAAGGTGGCTGTAAGGCTCAGAGAATCTGGATTCTTAAAGGAACGCGTACCTGGACAGAGTCCGTTGTGGTTTTACGTGGGATTCTGCTGTCGACAGCCTAACTTCACGGTGCTTTCTATTGATTGAAGCACATAGATCAATACAATGCGTTGATCAGCGCCCCACAGAATAAGTGCATGCCACAAACACTCATACCTTGGAGAACCAAAGCATGAGTATCGCCACAAACACTAACACTTTGGTTCCAATTGGTTCGGGTGGAAGGAAACACCCTTGCCGCCTTGGTCGGGTTCGATTCCGACCTAGAACCTCTGCCGTACTCTGGGTCCGGCACCCGGCCGGAATGCGACTCCACACCGGACTAAATGCCCCTCCTGCATTTAGGTTTAAGCCACAGCAACCACGAAGCTCCACAAAGGGCCAAAAATCCAATGAGCAGATCGGCGTTACCTCCAAGGGCTAACTGCTCCCCGTGGTACCATGTTTTAGTCTTTGGTGTAACTTGTAGCTTACGCTACTGCCAGTTGAGCCCGTAAGAACTCAACTGTATGATGACAAGTGTCTCGTAAAACGTAAATCGTCAAACGAGACGTCATTATACCAGGAATAGAAATATACAGCGTACAACAAACGTTTTTTACGACGATACTTTAGCACTGTATCTGACATGGACCATGCTGACATTTCAAGGCAAGCCCAGAAAGACAGACACAGTGCATGTGAGATTTTAGTCGCCTCTTACGACAGGAATGCCTTAACACGGGTATTTTCGGTTTTCCTCCCTACCCAAAGGGGGTCCCCCCTACCCACAGGGGGACGCGTACCTGGACACTCGGATATCCTCACAAACTTTGACTGCATACCGGATCATCTGAATCATGGAGTCGCCATATCGAATTCTGGCGGCTCCTTCTCTGCCCATATATCGAGGAGAGAGATATGGGTGGGAAGAAGCCGCTGGAGAAGAGGGGCAGCAAGCTTCTTTACGGATGGGTCAAAGTTTGGTGGGAAGGTTGGTGGAGGGGAGTACTGTCGGGACCGCCATCAAGGTAGCAGCAAATTTGCTGCTCCGGAGAGCGTCCACCTTCTGAGAGGTGATCATTCACTCGGATAGTAGAGCGGCAATACTAGCCTCGAACTCATCTACAGTGCGTTCAGGGTTGATCGAAGAATGTCTAACGTCGCTGTCTCTAGCAGCGAAAGTTTTTTTGATTAGACTGCTATGGGTGCAACGATGATGAACTAGCCAGAAAAGGCACCCTAGAATCATTATCGGTAGAATGGGAACGGGTCGGTGCTCCTGCATCCTCTTGTGTTCTACTACTAAATAGCTGGGTCTCGCGGATGCTTGACCAACGCTGGGCCAGCATTGGTACTTGCTCGGTCGCAAAATCTTTTGGCCCAAGATAGATCGCAGGTGATCTAGTGATCTCTTTGCCCTCAGTAAGGCTAGCCTCTCATTAGTAGTGGAACTCTCAACAGGCCACTGCTCTACTGGCATGCATGCGGTAAGAATAGGAATCTTAGCGGAGCTGACTGCAGAAGTTCTTTGGAAGAAGATGCGGTAGAAACAAGCCTTCACTTCTTTCTTGACTGTCCCGCGTTTGGGAAGTCAAGGCTTAGACACTTGGTGACATATACCTTCGGACATCCTATCGAACTGGCGGGTGTTGAAGTTAAGCGCCTTTGTAAATATGTATTGGCTACAAAGATTTTCGCCAATCTGTAAGTCCGAATATGGGAGTTCTTTTTTCAATGGCTTCACAAAAGACTACATTACTAGTCCACGTGTGATCTCTGATCAGCCATCTAATCTAATCTAACCTTTGTTCGAGTAGTATGGTTGCGACTCGTCCAGTTTTTCAAAAAAAACAGGCAACAATTTGCTTATAAGTACTTCGTGCCCAAACAACTTTTGTTGGAATCGTCACACCTGGAAACACTCAAACTGGCAACTGCTGTTTACTTTCTGGCTTATACGCATAAGTCCACAATTCACTGCAATCGTATTTTTAACATTTCTGTCGACCAATCGACGCGATCTCTTTTTGAGCGATTGACAAATTTTTTTACAGTATAGTTTTTATGAAATGTTGAATGTATCCTGGTCTTACTGCCTACAATTGTCAAAACCACACGATAGGTCACATGACGATATTGTAATATCAGTTTCCGCACAGCATCAAAAGTTTCCGGGACAACAACTGATTTTGGACGACCCTCACGATTCCACTTGGAGTGATCTACAACATTGACTGAATTCACTATATCATCAAACCTTGATCTTTGATAGAGCTTCATTGCCGTCATTTAATTAAGTTGCACTGTTGCTGGGCACACATACATACATATATTAATAATAACTTTTATGTATTTAAATGAAATTATTGTGAAAAGATTCTGAAATTATGATTATTATGATTATAAAACTCACTTCGCGTACAAAAAATTATCACATTTTTAATAGTTTATTTGCATAATAGTTACTGCAATTCATTTTATACTTAAGTTTAAGTAAATATGTTATTCTCAATCCCAATCGCTTTTTATCATTTACTTAATTGACAATTATGTTGTCAATAGATAAATGTATTTATTTCAGAAAAAAGAACAACATTATTCTATTCATTTCACTTAAACTTTTTCACCAAAACGTATTAATTTAAATCTATTTCACGAATTACCAAATTTGTTTTAGTTTTTGTTTTCTCTCTACATTTTACTCTATGTTTCGTCAATTTGTTCTGGTAACAATTCGCAGGCACCATAAACCGAAAAAAGTAACGGTAAATACTTGTTGTAATCTTTTACTCTAGAATTTTTGCATATGATTATGAAGGGGGGAGCCAGATACTTTTTTTCGAAACAAATTCAGTAAAGTCCTCAATTTACACCCTTATGGATAAACCTAAACCTAAACTTAAATAATGTACATAAAATAATAATGATGATGTGATTATTACTTCGATGATATTCATATTTTGTGCAGAAAATTAAAACGCATTTTCTCAAAACTGTATTTTTTAATCTTGTTGACACAATTCTGGATTTGTTTAGTTTTTTTTTGTTAAAGTTCAGTACGAGTAAAACCGGTTATGTCCAAATAAAATTGTGCGAGTAAGATTTTTTCATAAAAAAATCGTTTATTCTTGGTTCCCTATTAATTCAAATGAACTCTAGAGCCATTTTCCATTTTTTCGCGAAAACCGTGCTATTAACTGCCAGCCATTTAGATATATGTATGTAAATTCGCTTTTGATAGAGCGAAAGGTACAACTTTGGGATAAAAAGCAGTATGGAAAGCTTTTTCATTTGACGAAATATTACATGGGCTATTGCCTCAGGAAATGATGCAATCCTTGAAAAAAATGTTCAGATCGGGTTACTAGTTTGTCAGGAAAGTAATAAGACTGAGTCGATTTAAATAAATTTATTGAATGCAATTTCCAAGCATTGAAGGCGCCACCGAAAGCATTCTCTGGAATACCCTTGCATGCTGCTTGAATCCCCTCTGTCGTCTCAAAATGCTAGCCTTTCATCGACCTTTTCAGGCAAGGAAACTGGTGATCTTATTCACAGATCCATGACTCGTCACCTGTGATTACGTTATTCAAAATTGGGGGTCACTTTCACACATGTCCTAATTCTCTTGGCAAACTTCCACTCGACCATCTTCGCGCACACCTTTCTCATGGTCAGATTTTGATAAATTTAATATCTGGGCAATTAAACGAATACTTAGTCGACGGTCTAAGTTCAAAACTTTGCGCACACGGGTCACATTGTCGGTGTTTGTCGAAATCGCAGGTATCCCAACACAGTCTTCATCAACGCCATCTTCCCGGCCCTCCAAAAAAGCCTGGCGTCATTGAAACACACCACTTCTTGCTAAAGCATCATCTGGGTAAGCCTGCTGTATCATATCAAACGTCTCTGTCACGGATTTACCGAGTTTCACACAGAATTTAATCGCGTACCTCTCCTCTAACGATCGCTGCATTTTCGGCTTGCACCCCTCACAGAAACACATCGAGCAAAAATGTTTGTCCTGACTCTCCCGGAGACAACTGACCAGCTGCTCATTCGTTAGCTAAGAACGCCCTTTACCGAATCCAGTCGGTGCGCGCACGCTCCGAAGTACAGTCCCAACGGCAGAAAATCAGTCCTATTATCTTCCGGATACCTTCTGTTTCGATGCAGCCGAACTCAAGGTTTTTTCTTGTTACTTTTAAATTTATTTAAAACTAGACGACCCGTCCACGCTTTGCTGTGGTTGATACATAGACAATGCCACTACGACCATTTTTATGGATTTCTATTAATTTGATTATAACTATTAGTTAATAAGACATAGCTTTTTTGTGAAGCAACTTGTGTTAATTTATAAAAAAAATGGATCATAAGGCATTTCGTGTGTTAATAAAGCATTGGTTTGGGGGAAAATACTGTTGAATTTAGGCTCTGCGCTAGGGAAATCAACCATTGAAAAGAGGTTTGCTGAGTCGGAAAGAAGCGAAATGAGCATCGAGAACAATGACTCCCCAAATACGCGAACGCTATGTAGAAAGTGGGTGCCTCGCAAGTTCTAATAAAAACAAAAAATTGCTGATTCTGAGAAGTGTTTTAGTGCTCTTTAATCGTAATAAAATCGAATTATTGCGTCGATGTGTGTCGATAGAAACATGGCTCCACCATTTCACACTGGAGTCCAATCGACAGTCTTTCTAGTGGACTGTACATGATGAACCGGTTCTCAAGCGTGGAATGACGTATAAGTCGGCTGGCATTCATCAACTGATTACTGAGCTAGTTATAATTCATTGCACTGCGTATTTGGTTGCAGTTCTATTCTACTATTCCAAATATTTAGTAATTGTATTTCTTTGAGGAAGGCTCAGTTTGAAAATGTACGCATATGTTTTATCGTTTCCGTTGAAATATTCCTCGTTAAAGAGCTCCGATAAGAAACGCGTCCGATCGCTGCTAAATTCAAAGTACTGTAGGGAGAACCGCGGCCTCCGACGCGCTATTTATAGGCGCGCTTCCACCGCCTCGGCCGGCCGGTACCGCCGCAAACGCTGCGTCCTGCAATTTTTAAATCGGTAATCTGTTATTATACATACATATGTATAAACCTTCCTATTCAATCACTTATCTATTAAAAAAGGCATCAAAATCCGTTGCGTCGTCTTAAAGATTTAAGCATGCAAATGGACATAGGGACAGAAAAAACGACTTTGTTTTATACTATGTATTGATATTCAATAATTCTCGCTGGATCTTTCGCATAATTACACTAATGAATAAATCTGAAAAAATTGCGGTTGATGTGCTAAGTGGTCTATAGTGTATTTGAGGAGTCCTGATTACGAATTTGAGTTCATTCAAGCAAATACTTCTACGTGCAACTGTCAGTGCGATTGAAAACTTAACGAAACATTCAGGAATCTTCCTGAGACCTATTCCACATTTCCCAAGACGCCATAAGTACCATCGATGGCAGTTATTCAACATGCAACCAATTTCCAACCCATAAAATTTAAAATACATACTTGTAATTAAATTTCTAAAAGCTAAGTATCTAACATTTAGTTGTAATAAATATATAAAATATTAGACAATACAAGCATGGACACTTATAGTATGTGAGTATGAATATATATATCGCGCTGAAAATCTGAATGAAATCAACGGTGTCTTCAAAATAATAAATAGTTAAAATATATCATAAATAACTAATTTAAATAACTTGCGGAACTTAGCAGTAATAATCAGGTCTATATAGTATATACGGCAAAACCCAGCTACATGTTTTGTGTTAAAACAAGGGTTTTTATTAATCTTATATCCAAGCCGCGTCAAATGCAACCATTATAATGTCGATATATTTCCTCTCAAATCCGGAAGTTTTGTGGATGATGTACTATATAGAAATTGTATGAGTATGTGTTACATCGTGTGTCTCATTAAACTTTCCTGTACATCAAATTACGACAGAAATTTACATACAATGAGACATAGATATGTGTTTTAAGTGCAAATAAAGTATTTTCGGATTTGAACCTGATAGCACCCCATCGTTCTATACAAGATGCATGCATTGGAAAGGGAATAACAATACGATCCTAAAATTGAATGCACAATCAAGGAGCTACGTCAAGTAATAGATAAATTATCTATTTTTAACACAAAGATGTCATGTTATGAGTAAAACATGCTCTCTAATTTTCATTGAGATAATTGACATGTTGGCCAATATATGTGGTACAATGGAAGTTTCAAAATCTTTTTATTACGTATATGGGAGTTAAGAGAAGTATTGACCCGATTAATTTTTGACACACAGACATACCATTGTCAGGAAAATATTATCCCTAAATTTCGTTAATATGTATATCTAGATAGATAGATAAATAATTGAGGAATGCACCGCGACTTTAGGTCTATTGTGCCCTCTCCTAACTCACATTGACTCACTAAGCCCCAGTATAGGGATAAAGTCCAATATCCTACTGGGTGCTAGTGAGGAGATGTGATAACTATTCGGAAACATGGATCCAAGGGCCTTTAACTTGCGTCTACAGACTGTTGTGCAGTCGGTTAGCAGGTGTTCCGGGGTTTCAGGCTCCCTGTCGCAAAACCGGCAGTTGGCGCAAGATGATTGGCCCGTGTTAAATAAATTTCTATTCAACTTGCAGTGGCCGGTGTAAAATGCAACCAGTAGCCTGAGCTTATCTCTTGGGAGGTTAATTATTGATTTAAACTTATTCTGGTTGTACCTCCTAATTAGCAACTTAGCATGTCGCATACCATGCGCTCGTTGCCAATTCCTTTCCCTGTCCACTCTTTCTTCCTTACGGAGCAACTCCTTAAAAGTATGTGGGCCCACCCCGGAGAATGGTTCGGGCCCTACCATATTGGTCGAGGCTGCCGAGCGGGCAAGCTCATCAGCCAGTTCGTTGCCGGCTATACCTCTATGACCAGGCACCCAACTTAGGTGCACCTGGTTTCATTCAGCTAGGCTGTTCAGCCGTTCCGAGGAGATCGCTTTTAGTGCCGCTTGACTATCGCTGAGTATGGTTATTCGCTCATTGCGATAGTTGCGATGGACTTTTATCTCTATACATCGACTTATGACAAAGGCCTCTGCCTGAAAAATGCTCGGAAAGCTACCCATCGGTATGTAGAGTTTGGTGCGTGGACCCGCGATTCCTGTCCCAATTCCCTCCGACGTTTTCGAGCCGTCGGTGTACCACTTCAACGTGCTTTCCCTCAGCGTTAGCTCAAGAGTGGAGTCGTTTCACTCATTCTTGTTACCGAGAGTAACCTTGAACTTCTTCGTGAAGTTAATTGTTTTGGTAATGCTGTCCTTCGGTAGGAGGGCTATTGGAATATTACCACTTACCACCTCCATCCTCTGGGACGAGACTACCTTACCTTTGCCACACCCCTCTGCTGTCATTTGCAGAAGTGAGTGCTTGGCTACTTGACCGATCACCAAATGAAGCGATGTGAGTTCCATCAGGACCTCCAGAGCTGCCGTTGGACAAGTACGCATTGCGCCCGTCATGCAGACACAAGTTAGCCGCTGCAGCTTCGATAGTTGGGTTCTTACCGAAGCTTGCGACGCTATTGTGGCCCAGGACACCGCCCCATACGTTATTATCGGTCGCACAATCATGGTGTACAACCACCTTACGACCCTTGACTTACAGCCACAGGATTTTCCTGCCAGCCGATTACACACCAATAATGCTTTTGTTGCTTTTACCAGGGTCTGGTTCACATTCTGCTTCCACCGCAAAGTTGAAACCAGCGTAAGTCCAAGATATTTGACCTTGCTAGTCATTTCGACCTCTCTACCACCAATATATCTAACACATTGACCGATATTTGAAGTGAAAAGTCAACTACAGGCACTGGAGTCCCAATAATCGGTACCAAGGAGCTTGAAAAGTTTTATCCCGTTATATGAATTACTTATTGATTTTTACACTGGAAAGTGAAGAATGTTTTTTAGTAGTTTTTAACAGTACCATTATATGGGGAATGGACGGGGTTATCTTCCGATTTAATCCACTTTTAAATTGTCAATAAGTGTCCTTAAGGGATTTTTTCTGAGCTAATCTGCTTATTGTAGCTTAAGAAGTTTAGAAGATATGTACATTCAACCAGTAAGAGGGCGGGCCCACGCTCATTTTTTCAAAATTTATAGCCTCTTTACTGTTATATCCTGTGCCAAGTTAGAGTTACACATCGTAGTTTGGCGCTTAGTTATGGCATTTTATAGGTATTCGCTTAATGGCGATTTGTGCGCTTGGCAACCAGAAATAATGTTGCGAGAGTATAAAAACATTGCAAAGGAATGAATGTTGAATCATTATTCGAAGAAATCGAGAATGAATTATAATAAAATTTAGAATTTCATTAACTTATATTTATTTATATATTTTATGACTGTATTCACTTTTGCGACGCCTAAAATTGTATTAAAATCATCTTCAAAAGAAATACATGTGGTATAAACTCTACCAAAATGACTAAATTAAATATATTGAGTTGTTGTGGAAAACGTCAACATTGGTATCGGAATTTAATTTATATTAGGTTTCTATTCAAGTCTACACCAATTTCATATTCAGCGCTAAACCACACAGAAAAAAAGAAGCTGCTATCCGAATTGCATTAATGTACTTTACATTTTATCACCTATACAAATATAAGGAGTAAAGTCAACAAACGTTTGAAAACCTTATATAATTTATATGAGAGCTAGGGCAAATTTTCTCCATTCTCTATACAATAATGCGCTAAATTGCATATTGACCAATGCATGCGGTATAAATTCAAGTGGAAGTTCGAAAATCTTTATTAAAGTTAAAGAAAGTATTAATACGATTAAACTAAGTTTTGCCAAACAGCATACTGTTCATTATCAGGAAAGAACTTCATCTGATTTTCAATAGCAGAGATAAAGAGATGTCCAACTCCTCTCTCACTGGAAGTGAGAGAACAATTGCTAAAGGGTCAAAACCTCCTGAACTTTGACAGTTGATCGAGTTCTTGGAGGTTTTGACGTTTAACAATTGGAAACGAGCGATGGCCAGATTGAAATCTTATCAAAAAAATATGTTAACGGAGGGATTTGTAGCATCGTTCAAGACCACTTACCAAAAATGTAAAACAATGAAAATTAAATAAATTTGTGAAATTTAATAATATTTGATGAAGCGTTTTGTAATTTGAAGCATCATAGTATTATTTTCAATGGAAAATGATTAAAAATATTTAATGATTGAGAGCTAACAAGCTTAAATCCTGTTATTGGGTATTGAAAGGTCAAAAATCAGTTGTTCTAATGTACTACAAAAATATTTAAGTAGTTTCTCTATATAACAAATAACCACTGTTTAATCCAAACAAATACTCCTCTGCATTACTCCCACAAATTACATAAAGTAATAGAGGCATAATGCAGAGGAATAGCAACCGCCCCAACTTCACGTAACAGGCGAAAAAGGAAAAGCAAAGAAAACATTTTCCCGCGCTTTTTACCAAAAAGGCATTATTATGCCGCCAACGGCAGCGATATACAAGCAATCCAATTGAACACGGAGCAACACAACAAATAAAATACAAGCGAACACGGAGACAAGTGAAGTTTAATTAAACAAGTGATAAAACAATACTCTATCTTTTTAAATTAACAACAAAGTGAACAACTACCATATAAAGTGCAAGTCAAGTACAAACTCTAACTACAACACAACACAATACGAATACAACCCAGGAATCCACACCACATCTACAGCGAGGGAATCAACAACAACAACACAGGAATAAAGAAAATTGAACTCGAAACAGGTTACATTAATAAGATAAATTAACATAGAATTACATATTTATATTTCCAAGTAACCCACTTAACCATTATTGGTTACACACACACACATTTATATATATATATGTACACATATACCCTAATATATATTAAAGTGAAATTTATACTGTTAAAACTAAACGAATATCTTTTAGTTAAACGCAATCAGCCACATCCGTCGACATACCCCGACATTTTTGGTCCTATCGAGCCGCGATAATTAAAAGAACATTAAAAGTCTTCGTGGGAATTTCACCAACAACATCAACTTGGGAATTCCAGAATCCCACCCAAAAGTTAAAAGAGTGCACCCAGCAAACAAAAAGCCTGTAAGCTATGTAAATCAACAAATACCCAAACGAGTAACTCAAACCAAAAACAAAACGAAATTAACAAAAAGTGGAAAAACTGTAAGTGCGACCCATATTTTTATACTCTCGCAACAAAGTTGCTAAGGAGAGTATTATAGTTTTGTTCACATAACGGTTGTTTGTAAGTCCTGAAACTAAAAGAGTCAGATATAGGGTTATATATACCAAAGTGATCAGGGTGACGAGTAGAGTTGAAATCCGGATGTCTGTCTGTCCGTCCGTCCGTGCAAGCTGTAACTTGAGTAAAAATTGAGATATCATGATGAAACTTAGTACACGTATTTCTTGGCTCCATAAGAAGGTTAAGTTCGAAGATGGGCAAAATCGGCCCACTGCCACGCCCACAAAACGGCGAAAACCGAAAACCTATAAAGTGTCATAACTAAGCCATAAATAAAGATATTAAAGTGAGATTTGGCACAAAGGATCGCATTAGGGAGGGGCATATTTGGACGCAATTTTTTTGGGAAAGTGGGCGTGGCCCCGCCCCCTACTAAGTTTTTTGTACATATCTCGATATCTCGGAAACTACTATAGCTATGTCAACCAAACTCTATTGAGTCATTTCCTTCAGGCATTTCCATATACAGTTCAAAAATGGAAGAAATCGGATAATAACCACGCCCACCTCCCATACAAAGGTTATGTTGAAAATCACTAAAAGTCCGTTAACCGACTAACAAGAAACGTTAGAAACACTAAATTTTACGGAAGCAATGGCGGAAGGAAGTGCACCCAGGCTTTTTTTTAAAAATTGAAAATGGGCGTGGCGTCGCACACTTATGGACCAAAAACCATATCTCAGGAACTAATGCACCGATTTCAATGAAATTCGGTATATAATATTTTCTTAACACCCTGATGACATGTACGAAATATGGGTGAAATCGGTTCACAACCACGCCTTCTTCCAATATAACGCTATTTTGAATTCCATCTGATGCTTTCTCTGTATAATATATACATTAGAAACCAATGATGATAGCGGAATAAAACTTTACACAAATACGGTGTTTGAAAAATATGTAAATGCCGGATAATGAAATCTCGATTATCACTTTATCATGCGATAGTATAAAATGTTCGGTGACACCCGAACTTAGCCCTTCCTTACTGGTTTCTATATATTATTATAAAGTGCAAATCATATTTGCTAAAAAATACCCAATTGTCAAGTCGTGTCTTTAAGAACACTTAAGCATAATTTATTTGTTCTATTGGGTTGACAAAAATTTGATTTGCACTATTTAATTATATAGTATACATACATACATGCATATACTTACCTAAGAGAAGAAGTGCAATAATAAAATATATGCATATATTTTGCCGTCGGCTATAGCATTCTTCTCGTAAAACTGAAATTATATTATAAATAAATATACACCTGCAATTACTTAACTACCTACGAATAGCGCACCCATTCGCTTATATTTGTTGGTGACGAAAATTGCTAGCGAACAGCACGTCAAAAGACAAATACCCAGTAGGAAATTAAAACGGTGACCCAGTAGGAAAAAGTGCAAAACCCTGCAAAATTTTATTTATCGATTTTTTTCGACGATTCATCGGAAATTCAATAATTTCATATAAATATTAACCATCGAACATCAAAGAGATAAAAACAAGAAAATTAATTTGAAATTTTTAAAATAAATAAAACACTATACGAAAAATTTTTAAAGTTTGTTTTCTTACATTTTCGTAACTCTACGCGATTTATTTTTCTCATTCAACCCAAATATTAAATATATCTTACCGAAAAATAGGAATGGAAGATTTTAAAATTACAACAACAGATTTGATTAAATTCGTGGAAGACCATCTTCAGACCCAAAGTGAAGATGAATCGGTCTATACCCTAGAAATTAAAAGGGTCGAACTAAATTCGCTCTATGAAAAAGCAAAGCGCTCATACGATGCGATCAAAAGAATTTCTCGCGAAAGTCATAAAATCATCGAATGTACCTCTCTTGCTTAGCTTCCATCAACGAAGATGTAGATACGCGTAAAACACAGGTGTCAACCCAACCCATTAAGGAAAGGACTTCAGAAGGCAGAATGATGGATTTCGCTCCTGCAGTTCACCTTCCACCATGCGACTCCGACATCTTTTACGGAGATTACAGAACTTGGCCCACCTTTCGGGATATGTTTACAGCCCTGTATATCCGTAACCCAAGGATTTGTAATGTTGAAAGACTCTTTCACCTTACTCAGAAGACCCGAGAAGAAGCAAGAAAGTTTATTCAAAACGCACCCTTAACAAATGATGGTTTCATACTTGCCTGGAAAAATTTAGTCTACCAATACGAAAATAAGAGGTTGCAGGTAAATACACAATTAAAGACCCTTTTTAACCTACCCCAAGTAACTCAGGAAACAGGTTGTGCTATAAAAAGCTTACAACGTTCCGTTAATAACGTTTTAACCAATTTAAACAATTTTGAGATCGACACACAAAGCTGGGATCCGATATTAATATATCTTTGTAGTTCAAAACTACCTAAACAAACTCTCGAAACCTTTGAATTTACCCTAGCAGATAATTCAGATATACCGACGTGGTCAAATTTCGACAGTTTTTTAACCCACAAATACAAAACTCTCGAATCTGTTGGAAACTTCAAAGCTTCAGTAGCAAAATTACCCCCATTCCACACCGGTACGGTTAAAAAAACAGATGAAAAGAAATATAACACTTTTCATGCTAACGTGGGTGAAACGCAAATTGCTAAACCCTCTCATACTCAAAGGAATACTAATTTCAACCTTACCTAAAATATTATATATACAGAAAGCTGTAAGCTCTGCAAAAAGCAGCACCCTATTCGAGAATGTCCCAAATTTCTCGCAATGAATGTAGAGACACGTATCTCCACAATCAAAAAATATGGTTATTGCTATAACTGCTTGGCCATTTCACATAGCTACAAGAACTACATGAGTAAATTCTCGTGTCGTAAGTGTCACAATACTATGATACACAGAGAATGCAGCTTTCGACCTGAATCCACTCCGGAAATACCAAACGTCACTAGTTCGAACGCTTCAAGTACCACACTACCCACCCAAAGCACAAATACAAATCGGCAATCCTACACAACAGCTATACAGTCCACTAAATCATCAACCCAAGATCCACCCAACCCAAGTAGGAAGCAGATATTACTCGGTACTGCAATGGTTCAAATAGAACATAATGGCCAGCGATATTCCGCGAGAGCTCTTATTGATTCAGGATCGGAAGCCACATTTATATCTCCAAGACTTCAGAAAAGTTTGGATATACCCACCCACTCTGTATCAGCCCAAGTGACCGGACTAAACAATGGAGTTTCAGCAACAACAACGAGTATTTGTGAAATCACGCTTTGCTCACTCTTAAACACAAATTATAAGCTATCAGCTCAGGCATTTATACTAAATAGCCTAACTGATAATTTACCCTCATACCCCATAGATCCAAAGCAGTGTCTTAAAAATCTTGGATTCACGTTAGCCGACACCCAATTTCACAAACCCGGACCCGTGGATATACTAATCGGTAGTGATATCTATCCAAGTATTTTACTCAATGGAGTAAAGAGAAACGTACTCGGTTCACTCTTAGCTCAAGAGACAGAATTCGGATGGATATTGTCCGGACCCATAACCCAATCCTCCCAAAATTCCGCCATAGTCTCATTTCACAATAAAGTGAACCCTGAGAATCTACTCACACGTTTTTGGGAGGTGGAGGAAATCCCAAAGGAATCCGTAGTTTCCAAATCGGACCAAATTTGTAAGGAAATTTTCCAAAAAACTACCCGTCGTAATCCAGATGGGCGCTATATAGTAACCCTACCCTTCACAGAACCCAACAATATTGATATCGGATACTCTAGACATATAGCGTTGGCCCAATTCCTCAGAAATGAACGAGCTTTTCCTAAACAAGTAAGGAAGAGCTAAGTTCGGGTGTCACCGAACATTTTATACTCTCGCATGATAAAGCGTGTAAAGGTGTTAAGAAAATATTGTATACCGAATTTCATTGAAATCGGTGCAGTAGTTCCTGAGATATGGTTTTTGGTCCATAAGTGGGCGACGCACGCCCATTTTCAATTTTTAAAAAAAAGCCTGGGTGCAATTTCCTTCTGCCATTTCTTGAGTAAAATTTAGTGTTTCTAATGTTTCTTGTTAGTCGGTTAACGGACTTTAGTGATTTTCAACATAACCTTTGTATGGGAGGTGGGCGTGGTTATTATCCGATTTCTTCCATTTTTGAACTGTATATGGAAATGCCTGAAGGAAATGACTCTATAGAGTTTGGTTGACATAGCTATAGTAGTTTCCGAGATATCGAGATATGTACAAAAAACTAAGTAGGGGGCGGGGCCACGCCCACTTTCCCAAAAAAACTGCGTCCAAATATGCCCCTCCCTAATGCGATCCTTTGTGCCAAATCTCACTTTAATATCTTTATTTATGGCTTAGTTATGACACTTTATAGGTTTTCGGTTTTCGCCATTTTGTGGGCGTGGCAGTGGGCCGATTTTGCCCATCTTCGAACTTAACCTTCTTATGGAGCCAAGAAATATGTGTACCAAGTTTCATCATGATATCTCAATTTTTACTCAAGTTACAGCTTGCACGGACGGACGGACGGACAGACGGACGGACGGACAGACAGACATCCGGATTTCAACTCTACTCGTCACCCTGATCACTTTGGTATATACAACTACTATATCTGACTCTTTTAGTTTTAGGACTTACAAACAACCGTTATGTGAACAAAACTATAATACTCTACTTAGTAACTTTGTTGCGAGAGTATAAAAACCCGAAGTGAAAGCAGAATATGACAAAGCAATTATGGAATATTTGGAACTCAGACAAATGAAGAAAATAGAATATGACCCATCTGTTAAACCGACCCAATATTACTTACCACATCACGCAGTCATTAAACCTGATCGCATAACCACGAATTGCGTGTGGTATTTAATGCATCTTGCCCCACGTCAAATAACAAAAGCTTAAATGACGTCTTACATATCGGGCCCACTTTACAGAAAGACCTTGTCATTCTGATCACAAATTGGCGACTCTTCCAATTCGTTTTTAATGCGGATATTCAGAAAATATACCGGCAAATACTCGTAGACCCTAATCACACTCGGTTCCAAAGGATATTATTTAGGAAGTCCCCGGAAGACACAATAGAAGACTTCGAATTGCAAACAGTCACGTTCGGCATAAATTGTACGCCGTATCTAGCGATCCGTATCCTCATGAAGCTAGCTGATGACATAGAAGAAACCCACCCATTAGCAGCCAAAATGCGAGGGCTGTCTGATGAATAACCGACCTCAACGTGAAGCTAGCGGCACATCTGAAAAAAGAGTTTCTACTTCAAATTGTGCATATTATAATAGCTACTCGCCAAAATTTCAGAAATTTATCTTGCGCAATTATCTGTTGACAGTCGTTTTTGCGAGTATATTGCGGTGATTTCCCCAAAATGGAAAAAATTGAATATCGAGCTGTAATTAAATTTTTATTTTTGAAAGGCAATACGCCTTCACAAATCAAAGATGAGTTGGACTCTATGTATGGTGACTCTGCACCATCGTTTACCACCGTCAAATTTTGGGCAGCTGAATTTAAACGTGGTCGCAGGAGCTTGGAAGATGATGAACGTCCTGGGCGTCCAAAAACGGTAACCACTAACGATAACATCGCTAAAGTTCATCAATTGGTACTAGACGACCGCCGGATTAAAGTTAGGGAAATAGCTGAGATTATGAAGATTTCAAAAGAACGTGTTTGTCGCATATTAAACCAAGATTTGGGCATGAGAAAGCTGTCCGCGCGTTGGGTGCCGCATTTGCTTACGCTAGACCACAAACGTGCGCGCATGAACATTTCCAGCGCTCTATTTGGAAGGGTTGTAGAGATGGGAGCATCGCTGGGAGAAGTGTGTGGAGTTACAAGGAGACTATGTAGAAAAATAAAAAAAAAAAATTTGAAAAAGTCGCGTGCATCATGGTTAGGTCGGTTATTTATCAGGCAGCCCTCGTACTTCGCCAGGAAATATATGTAGACGATATCTTAGCTGGAACTCATGACCTGACCACAGCAAAGTCAGCACGCGATTATCTCATTTCCGCTCTGAAGTCCCCAGGATTCGCTCTGCGAAAATGGACCTCCAATGACCCACACATTCTGAAAGGACTACCACTGGATCATCTTTTAGAGACGGAAACACTCAACCTTTCGGAACCCGAGAACACCAAAACCCTGGGCATTCCATGGAACTCCAAAAAGGATTCTTTTTCTTCCTCGTCAACCCAATGGAGAAAAAACTCGCTCACACCAAACGTGAAGTTTTATCAGCCATAGCAAAATTGTTTGACCCAGCCGGTTGGCTTAGTCCAATAATAATCACGGCAAAAATAATTATGCAACAAATATGGCTAGATAAAACTGACTGGGATGAAAGCCTGAAGACCCTCAACCTTCATCGATGGAACAGCTTCGTAAAGGATTACGACAACATAAACAAAATTGAAATACCCAGATGGACCCATTTCAACCTAACAGCCACCATCGAATTCCACGGTTTCTCTGATGCTTCAGAAAAAGCATATGTCGCGACACTGTATGTAAGGGTTTCAGTTGGACACAAAATATGGACAACTCTCTTAGTCTCAAAAGCAAGAGTTGCTCCCATTAAAACCATATCCCTACCCAGATTGGAACTCTGCGGAGCGGTTCTACTGGCTGACCTTGTTAACTCTACCCTATACCAACTACACCTAACCCAATATAAAAATCATTTTTGGACTGACTCAACCATAGTTCTCGCTTGGCTAAACAAACCACCCTGTTCATGGACCACTTTCGTTTCTCATCGAGTAGCTGCAATGACCGAGAAAGTGGGAGTCGATAATTGGAGCCATGTGGAAAGCCAAGACAATCCCGCAGACTTGGCAAGCTGAGTATGTACACCCACTGATCTATTGAATTGCCACCTCTGGTGGCATGGACCCCAATGGCTACAATATGAAAAAGAGTATTTCCCAGCAACGGAGAAAACATACAACACTACCGTGGAATTCAAACCCGTTAAGACGTTTGCGATAACCACCCAAGAGGATATACTCGAAAGGTTTTCCTCATTCCCCAGAGCTATTCTCGTTATCGCTTACCTATTCAGGTTTTGCGCAAATGCCTCACCAAGGAGGCGAGAAATTGATTACTCAAACCACGAAATAACCCCTGAAGAGTTCAAAGCAACCCGAATGAAGTTAATTATTCACACCCAAAAAACACATTTCCGAGAAGAATATGATGCATTGACCCGTAAAACCAAAATACATAAGAAAAGTTCATTATTGACTTTAAATCCATTCTTTAACCCTAAAGGAGTTATGCGAAGTGACGGAAGATTAACCAATTCCGCAGCGCTATCATATAATGAGCGCCACCCTATCTTATTACGCTATAATAGTCGTATAACAAAATTACTAACTCAATTTACCCATTTAGCAACGTTACACGACGGAAATCAGCTAGTTCTCCGACTCCTAAGGACAGAATTCTGGATACCCAAAACAAAGATGCTGATTAAAACAATAATTCATCAATGCAAACCGTGCATCATACACAACAAGGCTCAATATGGCAATGGCAGCTCTTCCGAATGAACGAACCATCCTAACCCGGCCGTTTGCTGCCACTGGTATCGACTTTGCTGGACCCTATGACATCAAAAACTACACTGGGAGAGCATGTCTAATCACCAAAGGATATATATGTGTATTTGTATGCTTCTCATCTAAAGCAATACATCTCGAACACGTTAGCGATCTCACTACGCAAGCTTTCCTAGCAGCATTATCCCGTTTCTTCTAGAGGCGTGGATGTTCCGCCAATCTTTATTCCGACAACGGAACAAACTTTATAGGAGCTTCACAGTTGCTAATGAAAGATCGGCGTGAATTATTACAGACACATCCAACTCAAATTACATCTCTCCATAGCCATCAAAGTATCTCATGGCACTTCAGCGCACCAGAAGCTCCACATGTGGGTGGATTATGGGAAGCAGGCATAAAAAGTCTAAAAACCCACCTAAAAAAGATCGCAAAATTACAAAAATTCACGTTTGAAGAATTTGCTACCCTATTGAACCGCATTGAAAGTTGTTTAAAATCTCGGCCAATAAGCCCCATAAGCGACGACTCATCAAACTTGGAACCTTTAACTCCAGCACACTTCCTTATAGGTACCCCATTGTTAACCCCTGCCGAACCCAATTTAGAGGATGCAAACTTAAGCATCGTTAACAGATACTCTACCAGCACATTTGCGAGAGATGGAAGGAGGAGTACCTTAAGGAGCTACACAAACGATACAAATGGAAATATCCACAACGTAATGTTGAAGTTAACGACTTAGTCGTTATAAGAAACGAAAATATTTCACCCAACGAATGGAAGCTCGGTCGAATCCAAAAGGTCTTCCCCGGCTTAGACAATAAAACACGAGTAGTTGTAATCCGAACTTCTCAAGGCACAGTAACCCGCCCCATCACAAAAATGTGATATTAAATACAGAATAACATACAAGTTTTCTCTTCTTTTTTTAGTGAAATGGCCCCAACAATAACCAACTCACCCAAACCTCGTCGTATGAGCTCGACCATTACCATCCGGTCCCGTAGCGCAACTCGTAGCATTACACCAATTTCGGAAGACGAAACGATGTCACGACGCATGGGGCGTTTCCCACTATTCGTGAGAAAAAGGAGAGTGATGATCACAAAACCCGAAAAATGATCGCAAATCACAGAAAACCCACGTCACATCGTCATGTCGCCTGCGGAATATGCAAAAAAGACCACCGTCTAGTGACCTGCGCTACATACTCGGCATACAATATAAATAAGAAATACGATGCAGTAATAAAACACCACTACTGCGTTAATTGCTTAGCCGGGTCGCATAAGACGGAAGGATGCACAAGCAAAAATCGATGTTCCATTTGTCATGGGAAACATCACTCATCCCTACACGGACATCCGAGGCTATACCCGGCCAACGATGCAAATACTGTTGAGAAACATCCACTTGCGATAGAGACCCGACTACCATCCTTACTGGCTAAGCAGACCCTATTACCCACACTGAAGATCCGTTTAAGATGCGATGGCGAATGGTACAAAGTTCGAGCCATTTTGAACCCTACCCTCAAAATTACAAATATAGCGGCCGAACTCGTTAAAAAATTAAAACTGCCAATTACATACCTCAACACTTATCGTATTTGTAGCAACAAAATTAGCTCAAATAATAATTAGTTCACTGTCAGATTTGTCACCGCCTCCTACAAATGCATCTTCTTCTTCTGGCGAATTTATTGTATCTATTAACAGTTATTACAGCTTGAGTAAATTCGGAGAAATGAACATGAAAACTATTTCAGGGCGGGTCCCTTCTTAAGGGGCCATACCAGTGTGACACTTTCAAAAAAATATTCTTGTATAGTTTTTGGATGGCAGCGTTCTAAAGAGCGACCGCTCGCAGGTATAAAAGTATACAAGTGAAACTTTAAAAGCGTTTTTCTCGAAACGACATTTTTAAAATTGCTAACATCATATGTAGCTTAACGAGAAATTGACCGATCGACTTCAAATTAAAACTGAGTATTGTTGAATAAATTTACTATACAATGTCTTACGACCTTTACGATTAATTGAAAATTGTCAATTTAGCATCAAGAAAACAACAATTTTTTAACTAAAAAAATAAAATTTTGTTTTCAAAATTACGCCATTTTGTTAATTTTTGATATTTTTCAAAGATCGTAAGTCATTGTATAGGAAATATCTTTAGGTTTATTAAACTTTTTGAATTTTTTTGTTACAGCTACTTAGTTGGCCGGAATCATGTCAGTAGTTGGGGCGCTTTTTTGGCACCTCCGAAGACCTCCGTTATTTTCAAAAATTTTGTAAAAAAAAAAGTCTACAAATATAGCTGAAAATATACCTTATTACGTTCAAAGAAGTTCGAAACATTCAATCGAGTATTTTAAAAAAAATTCACGAAATTCGCCTAATTTAAACAGTAAGAACAAAAGCAGTATATTATACTGCAATAAACAATGTAAAGTCTTCAAATAATTTGTACAAGCAGACACAATAAGGCTCAAACGCAGTTCATGTAATGTAGAGATAATAATGGAAATACTTGTCAACAGCACCGAACACCAAAATCGAGGAAAGCAGTTGGAAGCAGAAAGTGTGGAATTATATAAAGTCATCGTTAGAGTCCGTTGTATTGATATAAATATCACTTTAGAGGTATTTCTCAGATGAAACGTTCGCTTTGCTATTTTCATCAAGACCATATTATATGCTGTTAGCTTTATCACTGGCACAGGAGCCAGGTTCCAATCAGGTACTGTTCTTTATTAGCAATCTTCACATATTTGTCCAGTTTGTGAGTTTCACAAAGAAGTAACAAACGAACCAGAAAAAAAGCTTTGCATAGTTGTTGGTTTTATAAGGATCAAAGTAAAAGGTATCACAAAATATTAATATAAAATCTGCCCTAACTCTTCCAAAAGCATAAAAGTTAATTCAAATGCAGCCCAGGAAAGAATATATCATCTACAAAAAAAGTTCTTTTTACCCGACTATGGAAATCCTTTCGACTTAACCACAGACGTATCATCTCAAATGAAGTGTTCTCCTTTCATAAGAAGGCAGGCCCATCACTATGATATCGCCACTTTGCTAACTGCAGAAGAAAACTATATGTTATATGAACGAGAATTTCCCGCGATTCCCTGGTCTCTTTTGATACTTACATATATAAATATATAAATCATTCGTTTTGACAAACCAAATTATCATATTTAAGCAAATAATCAAGTTAAGCAAATACTGTTCTATGGTGTATTTGTCTAGTAGCAGGCGTGCGTTAAAGCCACGCTCGGTAAACATCTGGAACGTGTTTAACGAGCGGCTCTCATTGGCATTAGTGGTGCAATACGTCAACACTAAAGGTGGAACCTAACACCATTATACATATAGCACCCGTGAACATTGCCGGCAGATGCATTGCTGCAAAGGTCTCCGGACACACTAAGGATCGCAGAGACAAACATTCCGAAACCGTCTTCCACTTCGAATGCATCTCCGAGAACTTGGACTACTGCCACGCCAAACCTACTCCTGCATCTTCTCCGCGCACTTACCTCCAAAAGATATGTGGATGTGACAGAGGCTGAACTTGTAGGGGTCCGCGGGTAGTTAGCAACGAAGTCTTGTCAAGCAGAAGTTGCAGCCATTAAGGATGCAGCAATGTACTTCTTCGAAGTGTGTCTTATTTAGGGAGGTACGCATCAACTCCAATAACAGAGCTATACAGGCCTTGAGCTCCCTGGCAGTAAGCGGTGCGGTGAGGCTAAAGATTTTGGAGGTCCTTTGGAGCAACTTGAATAAGTAAGTTAGAAATTTCTAGACACTCCTTCTTCCCCTTCCCAGCTTCCACAATACTAAGGCTGAAGAGAGGCAAGCGTATAATAATACACATGTGCAAAGGATGGCGGCATTATATATGTATATACATATATATATATCTATAAATGAAGATACACATGAGTCCACGCAGAACTTACTACTATAATTCCCTGACTTTTTTCTTACGGGTTGTATCGTTCTTATTAATTAAAGAAAACAAGAAAAAACTATAACTTCGGCTGCACCGAAGCTAATATACCCTCCACAGATTACATTGGTGCCTTAGAAAATAATTTATACCAAATTTCGTAAATATATCTTGTCAAATGCAAAAATTTTCTATACCAGCATTTGATTCCGATCATTCAGTTTGTATGGCAGCTATATGCTATAGTAAGTCGATCTAAGCAATTTCTTCAGATATTACATTATTTGTACAAACAATAACTCATACCAAATTTCGTGAAGATACGTTGTCAAATGTGAAAGTTTTCCATACAAGAACTCGATTCCGATCGTTCAGTTTGTATGGTAGCTATATGCTATAGTTAACCGATCTGACCAATTTCTTCGGAGATTACATTGTTGTCTTAGAAAATAATCTATACCAAATTTGGTGAAGATACATTGTCAAATGTGAAAGTTTTCCAAACAAGAACTTGATTCCGATCGTTCAGTTTATATAGCAGCTATATGTTATAGTGGTCCGATATCGGCCGTTCCGAAAAATGAGCAGCTTCTTGAAGAGAAAATGACGTTTGCAAAATTTCAAAAGGATATCTAAAAAACTGAGGGACTAGTTCGTATATATACAGACAGACGGACGGACAGACGGACAGACAGACAGACGGACATGGCTAAATCGACTCAGCTCAACACTTTATACTTTATAGGGTCTCCGACGCTTCCTTCTGGGTGTTACAAACTTCGTGACAAACTTAATATACCCTGTTCAGGGTATAATTGTAGTCCTTCATTGATTTCGTTTAATGAATAAAGCACAAAGTAGAACGAGACGTGTCTTCACCGATCTCCCGACCGTTTTTGAAGACTTTATATCACTCGTAGGCTTGTGTTTTTGATAAAACTGAATCATCGTAAGCTTTTTCCAACATCCGAAACGATTCCGCACACAAAATATGGATAGATATATAAAATTTGAGAAAAATTCTTTGTTCGATTTTTTTATCCATTGCACAAATCGCAACGCACTACTGAGGTATACCGACTTAAACAGCCGTTGTAAATAAACCGGTTGACAGATCGCGCTCATATTTGATATAATAATTAATTACAATTTGTCACAATGTATTGGCTGTTTATGTGTGCCATGTTTTATTGCGTTGAGGATTGAGCTGCATTTTGTAATCAATATCACTTATATTTAATAAATGTTGTTACAATTTACCATGGAAAAATGAGGTACAGATTTAAGAACTTCCAGCTAAATACATATATAAGTGTGGCTATATTCACCAATGTGTGTGTTATTTTAATGAAATTAAATGAGCGCTTCCTTCTACCTAATACGAGCATAAGCATTTTCAAACTTTGGGCTGACTTTATGCCACATATATCGGTCAATCTGAGTGTTTTTGTAATAAAATTCAGAGAACATAACTTTACAATCATTGAACAAACAACATCATATTTTTTCATTGTATTGAAAATGTTGAACTTTGTACTGAAAAGTGGTGATTTGCGAAAAGCTCGATTGCTTGTCGAGGCATATGGTGATCATGCTTTATC
>NW_026089867.1:0-28089 GCF_024586455.1 Bactrocera neohumeralis | reverse complement strand
CTAATAAAATGTACACAATCAGCCTGTATAATGATAATCAGGTCACAAAAACTGTGTGCAAATCCAGTCTTTCACAAACTTACACACATTGATGTCAAATATCATTTTTGTCGTGATCTAGTGAAAGATAAGATTGTTAAAATACTGTATTTGCCAACAGCTGATATGCCGGCTGATATTTTAACTAAAAGTTTATGTACAACAAAACACTAAAAGTTTATGTCGTTTCTTGGCATAGTTTCTATAAAATAAATTTGATATTTTATAAATTTTTTTCAGTGAATATTGCGATAAGTGGGGGTGTTATTTTGTATCGACAATATCACGTTCAAAGTTAAGTTAATAGCGCCATCTACCGTAAGAATATGTAATATGTATCTATGTATATATCGGGTGATTTTTTAAGAGCTTGATAACTTTTTTTTTTAAAAAAAACGCATAAAATTTGCAAAATCTCATCGGTTCTTTATTTGAAACGTTAGATTGGTTCATGACATTTACTTTTTGAAGATAATTTCATTTAAATGTTGACCGCGGCTGCGTCTTAGGTGGTCCATTCGGAAAGTCCAATTTTGGGCAACTTTTTCGAGCATTTCGGCCGGAATAGCCCGAATTTCTTCGGAAATGTTGTCTTCCAAAGCTGGAAAAGTTGCTGGCTTATTTCTGTAGACTTTAGACTATTTTTTGTGGGGCTACGTCAAGTCTAAAGTCTACAGAAATAAGCCAGCAACTATTCCAGCTTTGGAAGACAACATTTCCGAAGAAATTCGGGCTATTCCGGCCGAAATGCTCGAAAAAGTTGCCCAAAATTGACTTTCCGAATGGACCACCCAAGACGCAGCCGCGGTCAACATTTAAATGAAATTATCTTCAAAAAGTAAATGTCATGAACCAATCTAACGTTTCAAATAAAGAACCGATGAGATTTTGCAAATTTTATGCGTTTTTTTTTTTAAAAAAGTTATCAAGCTCTTAAAAAATCACCCGATATAAGAGTTTGGAATTCTTCCAAATGCACTGCCGTTATGGCGTTATGCCAACTTCAGTAAGATGAAGAAAGTTAATTAACTTAAATATGTGAAGCTAACTAAACCTAATGATTTGATGCTACTCAATATCGAATGCTAAATGCGTATATACAAGAAAATCGACTTTATACATCAATATAAGATTTTGGAAATCTTCCAAATGCACTGCCGTTATGGCTTTACGTCAACTTCAGTAAGACCTAAAAGGTTAATTAACTTAAATATGTAAATTTAATGAATAGAAGCTACTCAATATCGACTGCTAAATGCGTTTATACAAGAAAATCGAGTTTATATCTAAATACAAGGTTATGGAATTCTTCCAAATGCACTGTCGTTATGGCTTTATGTCAACTTCAGTAAGATGAAGAAAGTTTATTAATTTAAATATGTGAAGTTAGTGACTTGAAGCAACTCAATATCGACCGCTAAATGCGTATATACAAGAAAATCGAATTTTTATCTAAATATAAGGTTATGGAATTCTTCTAAATGCACAGCCGTTATGGCTTTATGCCAACTTCAGTAAGGTGAAGAAAGTTAATCGTCTTAAATATGTAAACTTAATTGTTCAGAAGCTACACAATATCGATCGCTAGATGTGTATATACAAGAAAATCGACTTTATATCTAAATATAAGATTTTAGAATTCTTCCAAATGCACTGCCGTTATGGCGTTATGTCAACTTCAGTAAGATGAAGAAAGTTAATTAACTTAAATATGTGAAGCTAACTAAACCTAATGATTTGATGCTTCTCAATATCGAATGCTAAATGCGCATATACAAGAAAATCGACTTTATACATCAATATAAGATTTTGGAAATCTTCCAAATGCACTGCCGTTATGGCTTTACGTCAACTTCAGTAAGATATAAAAGGTTAATTAACTTAAATATGTAAATTTAATGAATAGAAGCTACTCAATATCGACTGCTAAATGCGTTTATACAAGAAAATCGAGTTTATATCTAAATACAAGGTTATGGAATTCTTCCAAATGCACTGCCGTTATGGCTTTATGTCAACTTCAGTAAGATGTAGAAAGTTAGTTAATTTAAATAATTGAAGTTAATGGTTTGAAGCAACTCAATATCGATTGCTAAATGCGTATATACAAGAAAATCGACTTTATACATAAATATAAGATTTTGGAATTCTTCCAAATGCTCTGCCGTTATGGCTTTATGTCAACTTCAGTAAGATGTAAAAGGTTAATTAACTTAAATATGTAAAGCTAATGAATAGAAGCTACTCAATATCGATTGCGTTAATGAAAATCGTTTATATAAATACAAGAAAATCGCCGTTATTTATATTCTAAATATAAGATTAATGGAATTATCGATTCCATATACAAGAAAATGCTTTATATCTAAATATAATTTTATGGATTTTTTGCAAATGCACTGTTATGGCTTTATGCCAACTTCAGTACGATAAAGAAAGTTAATCATCTTAAATACGTAAAGTTAATGATTAGAAGCTACACAATATCGATTGCTAGATGTGTGTATACAAGAAAATCGAATTTATATCTAAATATAAGATTATGGAATTTTTCCAAGTGCACCACCGTTATGGCTTTATGTCAACTTCAGTAAGATGTAAAAAGTTAATTAACTTAAATATGTAAATTTAATGAATAGAAGCTACTCAATATGGACTGCTAAATGCGTTTATACAAGAAAATCGAGTTTATATCTAAATATAAGATTATGGAATTGTTCCAAATGCACTGCCGTTATGGCTTTATGTCAACTTCAGCAAGATGAAGAAAGTTAATCATCTTAAATATGTAAATTTAATGATTAGAAGCTACTCAATATCGATTGCTAGATGTGTGTATACAAGAAAATCGACTTTATATCTAAATATAAGATTATGGAATTTTTCCAAGTGCACCACCGTTATGGCTTTATGTCAACTTCAGTAAGATGAAGAAAGTTTATTAATCTTAAATATGTAAAGTTAATGTTCAGAAGCTACACAATATCGACTGCTAAATGCGTATATACAAGAAAATCGACTTTATATCTTAATATAAGAGTTTGGAATTCTTCCAAATGCACTGCCGTTATGACATTATGCCAACTTCAGTAAGATGAAGAAAGTTAATTAACTTAAATATGTGAAGCTAATGACTTGAAGCATCCCAATATCGATAACAAAATCTGTATATACAAGAAGGCCTACTTTATATCTAAATATAATATTATGAAATTCTTCCAAAGGCACTGCCGTTATGGCTTTATGTCAAGAAATTCAATTCAGTAAGTTATTGATGAAGAAAAAAACGATTAATGCGTATATACTCGACATAAAATATAAGATATTTCAATGAATTAATGATTTAAAAGAAAGTTAATTAACTTAAATAAGTGAAGGAAATGATTTGAAGAAACTCAAGATCGATTGCGAAATGTGTATATAGAAGAATATCGACTTTATACCTAAATACAAGAAGGTGGAATTATTCCAAATGCACTGCCGTTATGGCTTTATGTCAACTTCAGATAAGATGAAGAAAATCGTCTTTATATCTATAAAGGTTTTGGAAAAATATGTAAAGTTAATGTTAGTGATTTGAAGCAACTCAATATCGATTGCTAAATATGAATATAGAAGAAAATCAACTTTATACATAAATGTAAGATTTTTGAATTCTCCCAAATGCACTGCCGTTATGGCTTTATGTCAACTTCAGTAAGATGAAGAAAGTAAATTAACTTAAATATGTAAAGTTAATGAATAGAAGCTACTCAATATCGACTGCTAAATGCGTATATACAAGAAAATCGAATTTATATCTAAATATAAGATTTTGAATTCTTCCAAATGCACTGCCGTTATGGCTTTATGTCAACTTCAGTAAGATGTAAAAGGTTAATTAACTTAAATATGTAAAGTTAATGAATAGAAGCTACTCAATATCGATTGCTAAATGCGTATATACAAGAAAATTGACTTTATACCTAAATATAAGATTGCTGAATTCTTCCAAATGCACTGCCGTTATGGCTTTATGTCACCGTCAGTAAGATGAAAAAGGTTAATTAACTTAAATATGTAATGTTAATGAAAAGAAGCTACTCAATATTGACTGCTATATGCGTATATACAAGAAAATCGACTTTATATCTAATTATAATATTATGGAATTTTTGCAAATGCACTGCCGTTATAGCTTTATGCCAACTTCAGTAAGATGAAGAAACTTTATATTAAATATGTAAAGTTAATGATTAGAAGCTACTCAATATCGTTTGCTAGATATGTGTATACAAGAAAATCGACTTTATACCTATATATAAGATTTCAGAATTCTTCCAAATATAAGATTTAATGGAAATTGAAAACTTCAGAAGCAAATCGATTGCACAAGAAAATCGACTTTATATCTATATATAAGATTATGGCTTTATTATGTCACTTTCAGTAAGATGAAGAAAGTTAATTAACTAAATATGTGAAGTTAATGATTTGAAGAATTTGAATGTCGATTGCCAAATGTCAATATATACAAAAAAATATCCTTTATACATAAATATAAGATTTTAGAATTCTTCCAAATGCACTGCTGTTATTTCTTTGTCAGTTTCAGTAAAATGAAGAAAGTTAACTAACTTAAATATATGAATTAATGATTTAAAGCAACTCTATATCGATTGCTACAATCGAATCTACAAGAAAATCAACTTTATACATAAATATAAGATTTTGGAATTCTTCCAAATGCACTGCCGTTATGGCTTTATGTCACTTTCAGTAAGATGAAGAAAGTTAATAATTTTAAATATGTAAAGTTAATGTTCAGAAGCTATTAAATATGGTTAACAAGAAAATCGTTAATGATTAGAAGGAATTTTTCCACTCAATATCGTTTGAATAGAAGCTAGATATGTGTATACAAGAAAATCGACTTTATACCTAAATATAAGATTTTGGAATTCTTCCAAATGCACTGCCGTTATGGCTTTATGTCAACTTCAGTAAGATGAAAAAGTTAATTAACTTAAATATGTAAGTTAATGGTTTGAAGCAACTCAATATCGATTGCTAAAAGTGTATATACAAGAAAATCGACTTTATATCTATATATAAGATTATGGAATTCTTCCAAATGCACTGCCGTTATGGCTTTATGTCACTTTCAGTAAGATGAAGAAAGTTAATAATCTTAAATATGTAAAGTTAATGTTCAGAAGCTACACAATATCGACTGCTAAATGCGTATATACAAGAAAATCGACTTTATATCTAAATATAAGATTTTGGAATTCTTCCAAATGCACTGCCGTTATGGCTTCATGTCAACTTCAGTAAGATATAAAAGGTTAATTAACCTAAATATGTGAAGTTAATGAATAGAAGCTACTCAATATCGACTGCTAAATGTGTATATACAAGAAAATCGAATTTATATCTAAATATAAGATTATGGAATTTTTGCAAATGCACTGCCGTTATAGCTTTATGCCAACTTCAGTAAGATGAAGAAAGTTTATCATATTAAATATGTAAAGTTAATGATTAGAAGCTACTCAATATCGTTTGCTTAGATATGTGTATACAAGAAAATCGACTTTATACCTAAATATAAGATTTTGGAATTCTTCCAAATGCTTTGCCGTTATGGCTTTATGTCACTTTCAGTAAGATGAAGAAAGTTAATAATCTTAAATATGAAAAGTTAGTGTTCAGAAGCTACACAATATCAACTGCTAGATGTGTGTATATAAGAAAATCGAATTTATATCTAAATATAAGATTATGGAATTTTTGCAAACGCACTGCCGTTATGGCTTTATGTCAACTTCAGTAAGATGAAGAAAGTTTATAATCTTAAATGTGTAAAGTAAATGTTCAGGAGCTACACAATATCGACTGCTAAATGCGTATATACAAGAAAATCGACTTTATATCTAAATATAAGATTTTGGAATTCTTCCAAATGCACTGCCGTTATGGCTTTATGCCAACTTCAGTAAGATGAAGAAAGTTAATTAACTTAAATATGTGAAGCTAATGATTTGACGAATCTCAATATCGATTGCAAAATCTGTATATACAAGAAGACCGACTTTATATCTAAATATGAGGTTACGGAATTCTTCCAAATCACTGCCGTTCTGGCTTTATGTCAACTTCGGTAAGATGAAGAAAGTCAATTAACTTAAATATGTGAAGTTAATGATTTGAAGCAATGCAAAATCGATTGCTAAACATGAATATATAAGAAAATCGACTTTACACATAAATATAAGATTTTGAAATTCTTCCAAATGCACTGCCGTTATGGCTTTATGTCAACTTCGGTAAGATGAAGAAAGTTAATTAACTTAAATATGTGAAGCTAATGATTTGAAGCATCTCAATATCGATTGCAAAATCAGTATATACAAGAAGACCGACTTTATATCTAAACATGAGGTTATGGAATTCTTCCAAAGCACTGCCGTTATGGCTTTATGTCAACTTCAATTAGATGAAGAAGGTTTGTTATCTTAAACATGTGAAGTTAATGATTGGAAGCAACACCATATCGATTGCTAAATGTGTACATACTATAAAATCGGATTTATACAAAAACATAAGATTTTTGAATTCTTCCAAATGCACTGCCGTTATGGCTTTATGTCACTTTCAGTAAGATGAAGAAAGTTAATAATCTTAAATATGTAAAGTTAATGTTCAGAAGCTACACAATATCGATTGCTAGATGTGTGTATACAAGAAAATTGAATTTATATCTAAATATAAGATTATGGAATTTTTCCAAGTGCACCGCCGTTATGGCTTTATGTCAACTTCTGTAAGATGAAGAAAGTTAATTAACTTAAATATATGAAGTTAATGAATTGAAGCATTTCAATATCGATTGCTTAATGTCAATACATACCAGAAAATAGACTTAATACATAAATATAAGATTTTAGAATCCTTCCAAATGAACGGCCGTTACGGCTGTTTGTCAACTTCAGTAAAATGTAAAAGGTTAATTAACTTAAATGTGTAAAGTCAATGAATAGAAGCTACTCAATATCGACTGCTAAATGAGTATATACAAGAAAATCGGCTTTATATCTAAAAACAAAATTATGGACTTTTTGCAAATGCACTGCCGTTATGGCTTTATGCAAACTTCAGTAAGATGAAAAAGTTAATTATTTTAAATATGTGAAGTTAATGATAGGAAGCAACTCAATGTCGATTGCTAAATGCGTATAAACAAGAAAATAGAATTTATACCTAAATATAAGATTTTGGAATTCTTCCAAATGCACTGCCTTTATGGCTTTATGTCACTTTCAGTAAGATGAAGAAAGTTAATAATCTTAGATATGTAAAGTTAACGTTCAGAAGCTACACAATATCGATTGCTAGATGTGTGTATACAAGAAAATCGACTTTATATCTAAATATAAGATTATGGAATTTTTCCAAGTGCACCGCCGTTATGGCTTTGTGTCAACTTCTGTATGATGAAGAAAGTTATTTATTTATTTATTTATAAATGTGAAAAAAAATAATACAATTATACTAAATAATACAATTATTTTTTTACACGAAAAAAAGGAGCACTGGCTGCCATGACCTTCGGCTCGCTGGTGGATCTAAGGCTAGATGACTAAAATTAAGTTCTATTGTCCACGCTTTATATATTTAAAATCTTCATAAAATCTATATACGTGCTTAAGTAAAACAAAAACAACGTTCTTATCTAAGCTAGGTAGGATGTCATATTAAATGTTTTAGACCGCATTTATCCAGGTATTTTGAAATTTTTGTAACGTTCTCGAGAGACGTAATTTTCAAAAGTGTTGTAGGTGTTTGGTTATCGAAGATAGTCCTCCTAGTTGCTGTGAAATGGTGGCATTCGTCGAGCAGGTGATTGACTGTTAGTGAAGCCCATGGGCAATGTTGGCAGTAAGGCGGACTGGACCGGTTGAATAAGTACGAATGTGTGGCTATTGTGTGCCCTAAACGTAGGCGGACAAATGATTTAACATCGTTACATCGACAGTTTGGTGGATAGGTTGTTTTGCTCCTATCTGGGTTATTTAAAGTGTATTGGTGCTGGATGTGTCTCCAATTCTCCATTAGCGACTTAAGTTGGTGTTGGTGAGCCATCTTATATAAGTCTTTATTCTCAAGAAAGTCAAACGTAACGAGCGGTTCACTAGCCGCTAGTTTAGCGCGTTTATCCGCCAGTTCATTCCCGCGTATGCCGGCATGGCCTGGAATCCACATTAGTTTTATATTGGGGCTATTTTCAGCTAGTTTGCTCCGGATGCAAGAAATGATGTTAGATTTATTCATGACATTTAAGACCGCTGATATAGTTGATTTGCTATCTGTACAAATAATTGCTTTCAATTTGGAATTTGAAGCGAAAATGATAGCGTTGAGGATCGCTGCGGCTTCTGCTGTGTAAACGGAGGCGTAGCTTGGCAGGATTCCAACTTTAATTGTTGCTCCTTTGTCATCGACAACTGCGAATGACGTACTTGTCTCGGTTTTGGATCCGTCCGTGAAGATTAGAGTCCATTCAGGGAGAAGAGGAGTTGTAGACTCAGCAAAGAGTTGTTGATAAATGGCGGGGTTGGTGTGACTTTTGTTGAATTTCCCCAAGCTTAACATGAACGATGTATGTTTTATCTGCCAGGTAGGAAATACTTCTCTCTGCCGCAGTGATGGCACGGTGATTCCAAGCTTTCTGGCGAGTTCTATACACAGTGAAATTGTCGATTTGCGTCCAGGGTTAATTTCCCTTTGGAGGTCCGATCTTACTGTTTCATAGAGAGTACTGTTGTAACATTTAAAAAGCGTAGGTATGAGTTTCATTAGGTTCAGTTCGAATCTCTCTTCGATTGTGGGTAAGCCGGCTTCCACTAGGACGAATTTGGTGGGCGATTTTGGAAATGCGCGAATGCTTCTGCTTACTGCCATGTGGTACGGAGAGTACAGTTTTTTGATGTGGTTTTTCGCGCAATTACCATAGATAGGAAGGCCGTAATCTATCTTCGACAACACAAGCGCCCTCTTTACATTTATTAGAGTTGCGGAGTTGATTAAACAATGTTTAGATGATAGATATTTGATAATATTCAGTCGGGCAGCCAGTTGCTTTCTTAAGTACAAACAATGTTCCTTAAAGGTAAGTTTCTTATCAAAAATTACACCTAAGAACTTAAGACTATTAGTGTTTGAGATAGGGCTGTTATTGTAAATAATTGTAAAGTAATCACATTTGTGCTTGCGACAAATGTGGAAATTTTTGCATTTATTTACAGCCACATTGGCGCCCGAAGATTCGGACCATATATTTAGATCCCTAAGAATATTTGTGAAGTCTCGTTTAACAACATTTAAATCATTCAGTTTACTGAAAATCAACACATCATCAGCATAGCAAATATGATCAATATTTATATATTTATTAATTATATGGCTCACTTCATTAAAAGCAGCGATAAAAAGGGATACAGAGAGGGGAGACCCCTGGGGTATTCCGTTATGGAGAGTAAACGGGTCTGACAATGTGTTGTTGACTTTACAGACGAATCTTCGGTTTGTGAGGAATGACTGAATGAGTCTTAGAATATGGCACCCAATGCCCCATTTTTCGAGTTGCCGTAGTACAACGTGGACTCCAACCCGATCGAAGGCCTTTTCGAAGTCAATGCTAAGTGCAGAGAGGTGGTTCCTGTTTGCTAAGGCTGAAGATGCATGATTTTCAAAGAGCAGTAAAGCATCAATGGTGCTTTGCCCGTCCTTGTAAGCCATTTGCTGAGGGCTCATGGAATTTTTGGTTAAGGCATGCCACGAAATACGTCTGGCTATAATTTTTTCGAGTAGTTTTCCCAGGCAATTCAGTAAAGAAATAGGCCTAAAGCCTGAAGTTTCTGTGGTGGGGTTGCCATATTTTGGAATGGGGACAACGACTGCGTGCTTCCAAGCCTGAGGAAACGTACCTTGGCTTAAGATGTTGTTATATAGCATTAACAATCTTGTCTTCATGCATGGGGGTAAATGTTGGAACATAGGATATGATATTCTGTCAGCCCCGGGGGTTCTCCCACTTAAAGAAGATAGAGTTGATTCGAATTCAATGTTATTGATCTTGCAGTCGGTGATGCTAGAAGTTGCAGGGGGATTCTTGGAACTACTGTTGAGGTATTTGTTCTTCTCTGAAAGGAAAGTAGGATGGAAATTTGAATCGTGTGAATAGTCGGACCAGTACTTTGCCAAGTGATTTGCTATTTGCTTGTGATCAACGATAGGGCCATGTGCGCTATTCATTTAAGTAATATGCGATTGAGGATTAGTGCCAGAAAGTCGTTTGATATCGGACCATGCTCTTTTTGGATTTGTTTGATGGTTAATGGACTCGGAGAATTTGTTTAAGCACTCCCTTTTAGATTGTTTAAGTTTTTTCTTAAAGATCGCATTTGCCTTTTTGTATAGCATTAAATTTGAATTTGACCTTGTTCGCTTATATTCCGTCCAAAGAAATCTTTTTTCGTTTCGTAATTGGGATAGTTCAGAGGACCAGTGGGGCGCGATCTTTTTTATGAACTTTGGGATTGGTTTGTGGAATAGACAGATGGGCTGATATGCGAATGATTTTTGTGATTGTGGCAGCTTCCTGCTGATATTGGGAGTGCAAGGACGGTCCACGCAAAGTCTGGAAGCAGTCTTTCCAAACATGTCCCAGTTAGCTTTTTCTATAATAAACCTTGGGGTGGGAAAGGGTGTTTGTCGTTAATTTAGGTGCAATGTTAGAGGAACAGATTGTAAGGTCTACAGTGGTGAATGTTTTGTGTGTGGAAAAATGTGTTGGTTTGTTGTCATTCAGTATAATAAGGTTTTCAGAGAAGACTAAGTCTTCAATTATAGACCCCCTGATATTTGTGGTGGCGGAGCCCCAAAGAGGGCTCCACGCATTGAAATCGCCTACGATTATGAATGGGGTGGATATCGTCCGAAAAATATTTATTAGGTCGCTGCAAGAAAAATTTTGTGAGGGTGGTATATAAAGTGAAATAATTGAAAATTGGAAAGATAATGAAATTTCTATTGCTATTGTGGCTATACTTGAAGATACAGGGATTTGTTTGTGTGGTATGGACTTCTTAATTAGAATGGCGATGCCTTGCTTGCTAGTTAGATTTTGAGGCAAGTTGTAAAAGTAACTTTGATATTGATTAGGCGATGCCGCAGACTTGCCCGCAGCAAGGTTAGTTTCCTGAAGGGAAATAAAACTTGGAGCGTGTTCCTTAATTAGTATATCCAATTCGTGAAAGTTGTTGTAGTAACCGTGCATGTTCCACTGTAAGATATTAAGCATTGTTGCTAGAAAAGGTTGCTAAGGAGGTGTTTATATGCTATGTTGAGAGTGGTGGATACTTAGTGACCGTCGTCTACTGACATGATCAGAGCATCGTTATTGGCTTTGTCATCTAAATTGTTTTGCGTGAGACAGAGATTGATAGCGGAGGTATCAGTTGTCTCTGTTGAGAATGCAGGTGAACCTGCGTTATATTGATAGGAGTTGGATTGAGCGATAATGTTGGCGAGAGTTGATTCAAGGTTTAGTTGTGTGTGTGTGAAAGACTGTGAAACAGGAGTGAAAGAGGAGGCTGAGTTATTGCTGACTTGTTGATTGCTGTTGTTTTGAGGTGAGTTTTCCGGTGGTGAGTTGTTGGAAGAAAGATCGTGTGAAGTCGTCATGGGTGATTTGTTGACTAAAGAATGTGTAGGTAAATTAATAGAATTGGAGGTTGACATAGCGTTACTATTTGACAGCTGTGCTTCTCTGGCAACTACGGCGAAAGAAGTGTTCAATATTGATGGTGATTGTGCTTTGTAAAGTTTAATTGCTTCTCTCATGGAGCATTTATTTTGACATTTTATTTTTAGTATCTCCTTCGTTTGCACATATTTTGGGCAAGTGTTGGCAGAGGATGGGTGATCTCCTGAGCAGTTTGCACATAGTGTGCGTGTGCATGGTGAAGAATGAATAGGAAGACTGCAAGAAGCACACATGGGAGGTTTATTGCATCGTTTCGCAGTATGCCCAAGCAGTTGGCAAGATTTGCATCGCATTGGGTTGGGGTAATAGGGTTTTACTTTTGCACTTCTCCAAGATACTTCTACCTTTTCAGGTAACTCAAAAAGATCAAAGGTAAGTAAAACTACACCCGTGGTTTGGGGTAGTGGTACTCCCTCCGTCCGTCTAGTAAATTTGTAAACATCGACTACACCTTGTCGTCTCATGTTTTCTATTATCTCTTTCTCGCTGACATTGTTGAGGCAGGGAGCAAAGATTGTACCTTTCACGCTATTGAGGTTGTCATGGTATTTCGCTTCAATTTCACACACACCAGGAAGTTTTCTGGCTGAAATGAACTTTTGGGCAATTTGGTTATTTTTTACCAGTAGCAGAAGATTACCAGCACACAACTCAGAAATTGAGATGATTTCTTTGCTAATAGCTTCTAAGGCTTTGTGGACAGCGAAGCAAGAATACTTCGAAATTGGCTTGTTTGGGTCAGTTGCATTAATGAGAATATATTTCGGGATTTCTTTCTTGGCCTGCGGCAGGTCAGGAAAGTTGAGGGGGGAGTAGGTGGGTTTCTTTCTTTTTGGCTGGGATCCAGGGGCGAGCAATGCAAACCTGTTATCCCCAAGGTTGAGTGGCCCGGGGGCCATATTAAACAAATCTAAACACTTGATGCACTTATCCGCGATACACTTATGGATTGAAAGAATTCAAGAAGTTTGGAAATGTAAACACGTGTACGTATCCGAAAATGTACGATGCGCAGAATGTCAACAATACGTAAAGAGCGAAACACGAATTCTCAGAGCGAGCACCTGTCGAAAATTGTGAAGAAAGTTAATTAACTTAAATATGTGAAGTTAATGAATTGAAGCGTTTCAATATCGATTGCTAAATGCGTATATACAAGAAAATCGACTTTACATCTAAATACGAGGTTATGGAATTCTTCCAAATGCACTGCCGTTATGGCTTTATGTCAACTTCGGTAAGATGAAGAAGGTCAATTAACTTAAACATGTGAAGTTAATGATTTGAAGCATTTCAATATCGATTGCTAGATGTCAACATATACAAGAAAATAGACTTTATACCTGAATATAAGATTTCTGAATTCTTTCAAATGCAACGCCGTTATGGCTCTATGTCAACTTCAGTAAGATGAAAAAGTTTAACTAACTTAAATATGTAAAGTCAATAAATATAAGATTATGGAATTTTTGCAAATGCACTGCCGTTATGGCCTTATGTCAGCTTCAGCAAGATGAAGAAAATTAACTAACTTAAATGTATGAAGATAATGATTTAAAGCATCTCAATATCGATTACTTAATGTCACTATATACCAGAAAATAGACTTTATACCTGAATGTAAGATTGTCGAATTCTTCCAAATGCAATGCCGTTATGGCTTTATGTCAACTTCAGTAAAATGTAAAAGGTTAATTAACTTAAATATGTAAAGTCAATGAATAGAAGCTACTCAATATCGACTGCTAAATGCGTATATACAAGAAAATCGAATTTATATCTAAATATAAGATTACGGAATTTTTCCAAGTGTACCACCGTTATGGCTTTATGTCAACTTCAGTAATATGAAGAAAGTTTCTAATCTTAAATATGTAAAGGTAATGAATAGAAGCTACTCAATTTCGACTGCTAAATGCGTATAAACAAGAAACTCGACTTTATACCTAAATATAAGATTATGGAATTTTGCATATGCACTGCCGTTATGGTTTTATGTCAACTTCAGCAAGATGAAGAAAGCTACCTAACTTAAATATATGAAGTTGATGATTTGAAGCATCTCATTATCGATTGATAAATGTACAAGAAAATAAACAAGAAAAAATGGCTTTATATAAGACTTCAGCAAGATGAAGAATTTATTCTAACTTTTTCTATTCGATACAGTTAATGATTTAAAAAACTAAGCCTTGCTACCATCGAAGCCTACAAGAAAATCAACTTTATACCTAAGTATAAGGTTTTGGAATTCTTCCAAATGCACTGCCGTTATGGCTTTATGTCACTTTCAATAAGATGAAGAAAGTTAATAATCTTAAATATGTAAAGTTAATGTTCAGAAGCTACACAATATCGATTGCTAGATGTGGTTATACGAGAAAATCGACTTTATATCTAAATATAAGATTATGGAATTTTGCATATGCACTGCCGTTATGGTTTTATGTCAACTTCAGCAAGATGAAGAAAGCTACCTAACTTAAATATATGAAGTTAATGATTTAAACCATCCATGAATGGTAATAATGAAAAAATTCAATGATGCCTTTAGGGGAGTTGAGATGAGGGTCGATCCACTTACTATTCCCCTCCATAAGATCGAATCGTCCCCGGTTCGATGACCAGCTCTTGTTTTAGGCTACAGTTCAATAGGATGGTTTCGTTACTCCATGAACATTGCATTTGTATTATATCATTTAAAAGTGCAACGCCATCAGTAGGTTGTGATGCAGATGTTAACAGTTGTTGTGACAGTGTGCTTTTTTAATTGGCTTGGCATACAAATATCCAAATAACAAAAAGTAGTATTTAATTTTTACATTTTTTTATCTTGAAATTAAAATAAAGGTAAATATTCAAGATTAGATGCTTGTGGATTTTATTTTAGTACTAATTTCTTATAATTTTTTAGATGTATACTTTTGTTTTAATTTCTGGCATATAAGTTGATTATAACATACAAAAATTGTCTAACGTATATTGCTTTTGTGAATCTTTTTACCATCTATTAGTACTGTTGTTCCCAAGTCCTTTTCAATAACCTTTTCAGCATAAATACTGCTGAACTTGTTTCCCAGTCTTTTATTCCTTTTAAGAAACACCTTTTCGCCAGGCTTATACGTTTTAGTATTTTTGTTTTTCTTAAATCTTTCTAGCGTTTTTTCCTGTGCAAGTTTCAATTTATTTCTTATCGTTTCTAGTGTTTCTATTGATGAGCTATAGAGAGCATCAATTGGCTTCAAGTTTGTGACAGAATGGATACTATTATTACATTTATGTATGGCTAATAACATTAGGTCATTAGTCTCACTTATTTGTTGTTGTTCCTTGATGCAGCGGGCAATTTCCAGCAGTGTGGAATGGAACCTCTCAACCTGTCCATTACTCTCGCTATGAAGTGTAGGAATAAAAAACTGTTCTATTGAAAAATTATCCCTAAGAAGACTTTTAAAAAAGATGGAATGGAAAGCTTTTTCATTATCAGATACTATAGTTCTGGTATTTTTAAAAATTAGCAGTATTTCTAACATTGCATCTTTTATATCAACTGTGGAACGTGAAGCTATTGGAAAACTTGTCAACACAAGTTAAAAAATGCTGTTTGGCTGTGATAAAAATATCAATATTAGTATTTCTCCAGGGTATTTCGGTATGGGGGTTTTTCCAATACCAGGATCAAATGGTTTCTTTGATATTTGTTTTGCAAACAAATTCTGCAGTTCGCAATTAAAGATTTTAGCATTTTTCGTAGCGATTGTTTCTAGTTGGTCACTCTCGTTGGTTAAATCAATTGCAAGTTTTTCCGTGTGTACGAATTTAACCCCAGGAAATTGCCTCACTAATTCATTTTGTATTTCTGCCAAAACTTTATGTTCCCATTGTAAGCCGCTTGTGACATTTGGATTGATAGCTTCTTTTAGATAGCGCATTAGGTTTTCGATGGTGTCAAAACAAATAATATGACGTCGGAGCTTTTGAAATAAAATTTTATTTATTTTGTTAAAATGGTCGGATTTAGATAACACTAACTGATTTTTAAATTGGTTTACAGGATTTTTAATAGTTTTATTGGCATCACTAGAAGACTGTTCGCTATGAACGGTTCCCATCTTCCCTGATTCACTCAAGTTGTGGATGAACTATCTAGATAGGGCGTCGGCTACTTTATTTTCTTTTCCTGGCTTGTAGTGAAATTTTGGTGAAAACTCTTCGATAAAAGCACGCCATCTTTTCAATTTTGAGTTAGGATTCTTATCAGATATAGCGAGAATAAGGGGCTGGTGATCGGTAAAAATGTTAATATTACTAATACCGTACAAGTAATGGCGCAAATTTTTTAATGCCCATACTATTGCGAGGAGCTCTCGTTCCTTTGTAGCATAATTTTGTTCTGTGGCAGACAAAGTACGAGAAATCATAGTGATTGGTCTACCATTTTGTGACAAAACTGCTCCCAACGCACTTGATGAGGCATCTGTAGTAAGTTCGAAAGGTTGGCTATAATCCGGGTGTTGCAGGAGTACATCTTCAGATGCCAATACCCGTTTTATTTTCTCGAATGCCCTTATAGCTTCATGGTCAAGTTCTATGACAACGGCTTTTGATTTATTCGCACCTACATTTCCGTTTTCCCCTCTCACATATTTTGTGAGCGGCTTCACAATTCTAGCGTAATCTTTCACAAATCTTCGACAATATCCTGATAGCCCAAGGAATGATCGTAGTGCTCGAAGAGTGTTTGGAATTTTATAATTGAGTATATCATTCACTTTAGTTGGGCATGTTTGGATACCATTTCGTGAAACCAAAAATCCCAAAAATTCAACTTCTATTTTAAAAAACTTTGATTTTTCGGACGAAATTCTCATTCCTGCTTTTTCTAAACTTTGTAAAATTATGTTTATGTCAACTAAATGGGATTGTTCGTCAGGAGAGAAAATAATGATGTCTTCCATAGAAACGTGCCAACATTTTCTTATGTATTCACGATGGACACCATCGAAAGCTCGCTGGAAAATGCTGGGAGCATGCCAAATGGCAGACAACAGAACTCGTATTTTCCATTGTTGACACTGAAAGCTGGTTTTTTCCCGATCTTCCTCGCATAAAATTATCTGGTGAAATCCCGATTTTAAGTCGAGGGTGGTATAATATATAGATTTCTAAGTTTGCCAAAATTACTGACGAGTCAGGAATGGGATATCTATCTGAAATTGTTTTCTCATTTAGTTTCCTAAAGTCTATCACCATCCGTAATTTTTGCCAACCATTTTCGTCTAAGCCCTTTTTTGTAACCACATGAACAGGCGAGTTATATGGAGAGCAAGATTTGCGAATTATTTTATCTTTAAGGAGAGCTAATAATTCTGTGTTTATGAACTCTGCTGCGGAAACAAGACAGGGATAGCTTTTGGTACAAATTGGCTCATTCGTAATCGTACGAATTCTACCCTGTACTTTGGTGTTATAAGGCAGTGCTCTATCTGTATCGGCAAAGGCATTAATATTGCTACTAATCATATCATTGAATTGGTTTCGGATACTAGTTGGAACCGAATCCTCTTTGGTTATCAAATTTACTTGGCTGCAAGAAATATGCTGAAGTTTTACTTGGCCATTGCGGTAAAACAAGTATCCCCTCTCTATATCAATTATAGCGTTAATTTTTTTCAAAAAGTTGTATCCAATGATACCATCAAACGTTTTTAAATTTGTTAGTAAATAAAACGCAGAGGTAGAATCTAGGACATTTATTAAACATTGTTTATCAATCAGATTGACGCCATTGATTGATTTAAGCTTGAATGTTTTTTCCATCGATTTCACGCCTTTCAAGAAAGAATAGTTTTTGACATAATTTTTGGAAGTACCTGTGTCTATTAAAATGCGTAGCTCCTGACCATTTGCCGTTTTTTCGTAATAAATGGTAGGAGCGAACTTAGTTTAAATGGTTGATTTCGTCTGCAAAGTTACTCTCAATATCTTCATGACAGTCATTGGTGTTGTAATCATTTTGCTGATGCTCGCAACCATAATCGTACTCATGGTTATCCTGATCTCCTTCTATGTAATTATTGATAGAATTGGCTTCTATTTCATGTGACATATAGTTTACCCTTTGTACCTTTGTAACAGGAATATTCGGCGTCTGCGAATTTCCTACGGCAAATGTACGCGCAAGATCGTACCTTTTGAGGCTAGTTTCAAACTCCTGAGCAACTGGATGCGCAGTTGGAAGGTCCTTTGGCCTGGTGGAAAAGAGTATGTCACATAATGGTCTACGAAGACCCGAAACGAATACACGAAATGCGTTTTCCCTTGCTCTCTCATTGAGAGCAGCGACAACTTCAGAGTTACCATTATGGGACATAATTTGCTTATTAATAATTAGTGTCAGTTGTTTATCAACTGTATCGTAATAATCAGCAATCGATAGATTGCCTTGCCTCAAAATACTTAATTCATTTTCTAAAACATACAACGGTCTCTTATCCGCGTATGTCTGATCCAACCTTGCGATTATTGTCTTAAAATTAAGAACCCTGTTAAAGGAAGAAAGGGATATATTAGATGAATCTGTAGTTTTATTTCTGAAAATTCCCATAGCGACATAATATTTTTCTGAATGTTCTTTATAATAGCTCATAGCAAAATGAGCTACAGTGCGCCAAGCGGGATACGCTGAGGCTTCCCCTTTAAATTCTGGGAGGGATTTTATTAAATCTAAACTTAAATTATCTGAACTAACTGTAGGATCAATGCTTACCGGTAAGTAAGTTTCCCCGCTAGGTGGAATTAGTCGGTCAAGAGCTTGAGAAAGGCGGCAAATTTGCTCTGCCAATCCCTGCTTAATTTCTTCATTGCTTTTTTTCACTATTTCCATTACTTGTTCACGCGTAACACTCACTTTTAATCACGTAACTTATAAAACACAATTTTCTTATTTCAAACCGAAACCGTATGCCCTTTGAAAAGGCACTCCTAAAGCAAGGACTTGGGTGAAAATAATTCAAACTCTTTACAGGACAAATTACTGTGGTTTCAGCAATTTTTATAAAGAAACAAAAAAATCAAATTTAAGGAAGGGAATACTTAGATGCCAAACAAAATTAAATTTATTTTTTAAACGTTCGCTATGATATTGAAATTTTTCACTAATAATAACACTTAATCACCACAAGAAATAATCTTGAATAATTACTTACAAATATTCTATATGAAAATTCTTGGGTATGTTGAGATCTGATGATTGAAGCGAGGATCGTTGAGCCCTTTAAATTTTATAATTCCTTGATAATTTTATAATTCGTTGATAATTTTATAATTCGTTGATGAGGTTCTTAGCCTGCCGGGCTATCCTTCGATTCGAGATTATCCTTGTTGGAGAATCTGCTTACAATGAAGTATGATTGCTTATTTACGACAGGCCCCACGTTGGGCCAATTAAAAGACCAGAGACTTGCTCACTTCGGCAATCACATTTATTCTGAATCTTTTTCTGATTCGATACAGTTTCTTTTACCTAAAAAACTAAGCCTACGCAAATACCAAATGGAAATAAACAGATTGTTGTTGATGGTGTCTGGTATGCGATCAGCGGACGCTTTCCATAGATTTAGTTACCGCAAATTGATGTCGCTTAGCGTGCCGTGTGCAAACTTTCCAACGCAGCATGCCATTATCATACCTTTTCAATGAAGGTCATCCGCAATAAATGTTCGGGCAGTATCAATTGCTAATTGTTGTTGTAGGGTGTCATTTACATATATGATTTTCTTTTAGAATTACAACAGCTAAGCGTAATTAGATTATGAATGGTAATAATGAAGAAAAAGACACGAGCGGATTCAATGATGCCTTTCGGGGAGTTGAGATGAGGATCGAACCATTAACTTACATAAATATAAGATTATGGAATTTTTCCAAATGCACTGCCGATATGGCTTTATGTCAACTTCAGCAAGATGAAGAAAGTTAACTAACTTGTATAATATATGAAGTTAATGATTTAAAGCATCTTAATACCGATTGCTACAAGCGAATATACAAGAAAATCGACTTTATACATAAACATAAGATTTTGGAATTCTTCCAAATGCACTGCCGTTATGGCTTTATGTCACTTTCAGTAAGATGTAAAAGGTAAATAACTTAAATATTTAAAGTTAATGTTCAGAATATGTAAAGTTAATGTTCGATTGCGATTGCGTATATACAAGAAAATAGACTTTATACCTGAATATAAGAGTTTAGAATTCTTCCAAATGCACTGCCGTTATGGCTTTATGTCAACTTTAGTAAGATGAAAACGGTTAATTAACTTAAATATGTAAAGTTAATGAATAGAAGCTACTCAATATCGACTGCTAAATGCGTATGTACAAGAAAATCGACGTTATATCTAAATATAAGATTATGGAATTTTTGCAAATGCACTGCCGTTATGGCTTTATGTCAACTTCAGTAAGATGAAGAAGGTTAATTAAACTAAATATGTGAAGTTAATGATTTGAAGCATTTCAATATCGATTGCTAAATGTCAATATCTACAAAAAAATAGACTTTATACATAAATATATAAGAATTTAGATTTCTTCCAAATGCACTGCCGTTATGGCTTTATGTCACTTTCAGTAAGATGTAAAAGGTTAATTAACTTAAACATGTGAAGTAAATAATTTTAATCAACACAATATCGATTGCTAAATGTCAATATATACAAAAAAATCGACCTTATACATAAATATAAGATTTTAGAATTCTTCCAAATGCACTGCCGTTATGGCTTTATGTCACTTTCAGTAAGATGAAGAAGGTTAATTAACTTAAATATGTGAAGTTAATGATTTGAAGCATTTCAATATCGATTGCTAAATGTCAATATCTACAAAAAAATAGACTTTATACATAAAAATAAGATTTTAGAATTCTTCCAAATGCACTGCCGTTATGGCTTTATGTCAACTTCAGTAAAATAAAGAAAGTTAATCATCTTAAATGTGTAAAGTTAATGTTCAGAAGCTACTCAATATCGACTGCTAAATGCGTATATACAAGAAAATCGAATTTATATCTAAATATAAGGTTATGGAATTCTTCCAAATGCACTGCCGTTATGGCTTTATGTCAACTTCAGTAAGATGTAGAAAGTTAGTTAATTTAAATAATTGAAGTTAATGATTTAAAGCAACTCAATATCGATTGCTAAATGTGTATATGCAAGGAAATCGGTTTTATACCTAAATATAAGAATTATGAATTCTTCCAAATACACTGCCGTTATGGCTTTATGTCAACTTCAGTAAGATGAAAAAGGTTAATTAACTTAAATATGTAAAGTTAATGAATAGAAGCTACTCAATATCGACTGCTAAATGCGTATGTACAAGAAAATCGACGTTATATCTAAATATAAGATTATAGAATTTTAGCAAATGCACTGCCGTTATGGCTTTATGTCAACTTCAGTAAGATGAAGAAGTTAATTAACTTGAATATGTGAAGTTAATGATTTGAAGCATTTCAATATCGATTGCTAAATGTCGATATATACAAAAAAATCGACTTTATACATAAATATAAGATTTTGGAATTCTTCCAAATGCACTGCCGTTATGGCTTTATGTCAACTTCGGTAAGATAAAGAAAGTTAATTAACTTAAATATGTGAAGTTAATGATTTGAAGCATTTCAATATCGATTGCCAAATGTCAATATATACAAAAAAATAGACTTTATACATAAATATATAAGATTTTAGATTTCTTCCAAATGCACTGCCGTTATGGCTTTATGTCACTTTCAGTAAGATGTAAAAGGTTAATTAACTTAAATATGTGAAGTTAATGATTTGAAGCATGTCAATATCGATTGCTAAATGTCAATATATACAAAAAAATCGACCTTATACATAAATATAAGATTTTGGAATTCTTCCAAATGCACTGCCGTTATGGCTTTATGTCAACTTCAGTAAGATGTAGAAAGTTAGTTAATTTAAATAATTGAAGTTAATGATTTAAAGCAACTCAATACCGATTGCTAAATGTGAATAAACAAGAAAATAGACTTTATACCTGAATATAAGAGTTTAGAATTCTTCCAAATGCACTGCCGTTATGGCTTTCTGTCACTTATAAGGCAGTGCTCTATCTGTATCGGCAAAGGCATTAATATATCATTGAATTGGTTTCGGATACTAGTTGGAACCGAATCCTCTTTGGTTATCAAATTTACTTGGCTGCAAGAAATATGCTGAAGTTTTACTTGGCCATTGCGGTAAAACAAGTATCCCCTCTCTATATCAATTACAGCGTTAATTTTCTTCAAAAAGTTGTATCCAATGATACCGTCAAACGTTTTTAAATGTGTTAGTAAATAAAAAGCAGAGGTAGAATCTTCTTCTTCTTAATTGGCGTAGACACCGCTTACGCGATTATAGCCGAGGTAACAACAGCGCGCCAGTCGGTTCTTCTTTTCGCCACTTGGCTCCAATTGGATATTCCAAGCGTAGCCAGGTCCTTCTCCACTTGGTCCTTCCAACGGAGTGGAGGTCTTACTCTTCCTCTGCTTCCCCCGGCGGGTACAGCGTGGAATACTTTCAGATCTGGAGTGTTGTCGTCCATTCGGACAACATGACCTAGCCAGCGTAGCCGCTGTCTTTTAATTTGCTGAACTATGTACAGCTCATCGTTCCATGGAATGCGATATTCGCCGTGGCAGAACTTTTCTCTCGAAAACTCGCAACGTCGACTCATCCGTTGTTGACATCGTCTAAGCCTCTGCACCATATAACACGACGGGAATTATGAGCGACTTACAGAGTTAGGTTTTTATTTGTCGAGAGAGGACTTTGCTTCTCAACTGCCTACTCAGTCCGAAGTAGCACCTGTTGCCAAGAGTTATCCTGCGTTGGATTTCTAGGCTGACATTGTTGTTGGTGTTTACGCTGATTCCAAGATAGACGAAATTATCTACAACTTCAAAGTTATGACTGTCAACAGTGACGTGAGTGCCAAGTCGCGAGTGCGACGACTGTTTGTTTGATGACAGGAGATATTTCGTCTTGCCCTCGTTCACTGCCAGACCCATTTCTTTTGCTTCCTTGTCCAGTCTGGAGAAAGCAGAACTAACGGCGCGGGTGTTAAGGCCGATGATATCAATATCATCGGCATACGCCAGCAGCTGTACACTCTTATAAAAGATGGTACCTTCTCTACTAAGTTCTGCAGCTCGAACTATTTTCTCCAGAAGTAGGTTGAAGAAATCGCACGATAGGGAATCACCTTGTCTGAAACCTCGTTTGGTATCGAACGGCTCGGAGAGGTCCTTCCCGATCCTGACGGAGCTTTTGGTGTTACTCAACGTCAGTCTACACAGCCGTATTAGTTTTGCGGGGATACCAAATTCAGACATCGCGGCATAAAGGCAGCTCCTTTTCGTGCTGTCGAAAGCAGCTTTGAAATCGACGAAGAGGTTATGTGTGTCGATTCTTCTTGCACGGGTCTTTTCCAAGATTTGGCGCGTGGTGAATATCTGGTCGGTTGTTGATTTTCCAGGTCTAAAGCCAAGGTCCAATCAGTTTGTTGACGGCGGGCTTCAATCTTTCACACAATACGCTCGATAGAACCTTATATGCGATGTTGAGAAGGCTAATTCCACGGTAGTTGGCGCAGATTGTGGGATCTCGTTTTTTATGGATTGGGCATAGCACACTTAAATTCCAATCGTTGGGCATGCTTTCGTCCGACCATATTTTACAAAGAGGCTGATGCATGCACCTTATCAGTTCTTCGCCGCCGTGTTTGAATAGCTCGGCCGGCAACCCGTCGGCCCCTGCCGCTTTATTGTTCTTCAGGCGGGCAATTGCTATTCGAACTTCTTCATGGTCGAATAATGGAACGTCTGCTCCATCGTCATCGATTAGGGAATCGGGTTCGTCTTCTCCTGGTGTTGTGATTTCACTGCCATTCAGCAGGCTGGAGAAGTGTTCCCGCCATAATTTAATTATGCTCTGGGCATCAGTGACTAGATCACCTTTGGGGGTTCTACAAGAGTATGCTCCGGTCTTGAAACCTTCTGTAAGCCGAAGCATTTTTTCGTAGAATCTTCGAGCGTTACCCCTGTCGACCAGCTTATCAAGCTCTTCGTACTCACGCATTTCAGCCTCTTTCTTCTTCTGTCTACAAATACGTCTCGCTTCCCTCTTCAACTCTCGGTATCTATCCCATCCCGCACGTGTTGTGGTCGATCGTAACGTTGTGAGGTAGGTAGCCTGTTTTCTCTCCGCTGCGACACGGCACTCCTCGTCGTACCAGCTGTTCTTTTGCACTTTCCGAAAACCAATGGCTTCGGTTGCAGCTGTACGTAAGGAGTTTGAAATGCCGTCCACAGTTCCCTTATACCGAGTTGTTGACGAGTGCTCTCAGAGAGCAGGAGTGCAAGCCGAGTAGAAAATCGTTCGGCTGTCTGTTGTGATTGCAGCTTCTCGACATCGAACCTTCCTTGTGTTTGTTGGCGTGCGTTTTTTGCTGCACAGAGGCGGGTGCGAATCTTGGCTGATCCGAGTCGATGTTAGGACCTCGGAGCGCACGCACATCTAAAACACTGGAGACGTGTCTTCCGTCTATCACAACATGATCGATCTGGTTGGTAGTTTTTTGATGCGGAGTCAGCCAGGTAGCTTGATGAATCTTTTTATGCTGGAATCTAGTACTACAGATAACCATATTTCGGGCCCCGGCGAAGTCGATCAGCCTCAGAACATTTGGGGATGTTTCGTCGTGGAGGCTGAAATTACCGACCGTAGTGCCAAAGATACCTTCTTTACCCACTCTGGCGTTAAAGTCGCCAAGCACGAGTTTGACATCGTGGCGGGGGCAGCTCTAATAAGTGCGCTCCAAGCACTCATAAAATACATCTTTGGTCACATCGTCCTTCTCTTCCGTCGGGGCGTGGGCGCAAATCAGCGATATGTTGAAGAACCTCGCTTTGATGCGGATTGTGGCTAGACGTTCATTCACCGGAGTGAATGATAGTACTCGGCGACGGAGTCTCTCTCCCACCACGAATCCCACACCAAACTTGCGCTCCTTTATATGGCCACTGTAGTAAATGTCACAAGGACCTACTCATCTCTGTCCTTGTCCCGTCCATCGCATTTCTTGGACGGCGGTGATGTCAGCCTTTATTTTCCCGAGGACATCAACCAGCTGGGCAGCGGCACCTTCCCAATTAAGGGACCGGACATTCCAGGTGCATGCCCTTAATTCGTAGTCCTTCTTTCGTTTGCCATGGTCGTCATCAAAAGGGGGGTTTCTCATCCCAGGCTGTTGGTAGTTTTTCATTGGGTCCCAAACCCAGCGCACAACCCCAAGGGGGATGTTTCGCCTTCTCACTTTAGCTCGCCTTCGAACGGATGTTCTTAGGCTACCCAGAGGATATTTGGTCAAAGACCGGAAGTCGTGAGCTGCTTGAGTCATATGTAAAAGAATCGTTTCTGGCCACTCCCAAGTGAATGGCGAAAAGAGAACTTTCCTCACTTTCGTGAACTTCTACACATGACTCCATCCTTATTGATAGAATTGGCTTCTATTTCATGTGGCATATAGTTTACCCCTTGTACCTTTGTAACAGGAATATTCGACGTCTGCGAATTTCCTACGGCAAATATACGCGCAAAATCGTACCTTTTGAGGCTAGTTTCAAACTCCTGAGCAACTGCATGCGCAGTTGGAAGGTCCTTTGGCCTGGTGGAAAAGAATACACGAAATGCGTTTTCCCTTGCTCTCTCATTGAGAGCAGCGACAACTTCAGAGTTACCATTATGGGACATAATTTGCTTATTAATAATTAGTGTCAGTTGTTTATCAACTGTATCGTAATAATCAGCAATCGATAGATTGCCTTGCCTCAAAATACTTAATTCATTTTCTAAAACATACAACGGTCTCTTATCCGCGTATGTCTGATCCAACCTTGCGATTATTGCCTTAAAATTAAGAACCGTGTTAAGGAAGAAAGGAATATATTAGCTGAATCTGTAGTTTTATTTCTGAAAATTCCCATAGCGACATAATATTTTTCTGAATGTTCTTTATAATAGCTGATAGCAAAATGAGCTGCAGTGCGCCAAGCGGGATACGCTGAGGCTTCCCCTTTAAATTCTGGGAGGGATTTTATTAAATCTAAACTTAAATTATCTGAACTAACTGTAGGATCAATGCTTACCGGTAAGAAAGTTTCCCCGCTAGGTGGAATTAGTCGGTCAAGAGCTTGAGAAAGGCGGCAAATTTGCTCCACCAATCCCTGCTTAATTTCTTCATTGCTTTTTTTCACTATTTCTATTACTTGTTCACGCGTAACACTCACTTTTAATCACGTAACTTATAAAACACAATTTTCTTATTTCAAACCGAAACCGTATGCCCTTTGAAAAGGCACTCCTAAAGCAAGGACTTGGGTGAAAATAATTCAAACTCTTTACAGGACAAATTACTGTGGTTTCAGCAATTTTTATAAAGAAACAAAAAAATCAAATTTAAGGAAGGGAATACTTAAATGCCAAACAAAATTAAATTTATTTTTTAAACGTTCGCTATGATATTGAAATTTTTCACTAATAATAACACTTAATCACCACAAGAAATAATCTTGAATAATTACTTACAAATATTCTATATGAAAATTCTTGGGTATGTTGAGATCTGATGATTGAAGCGAGGATCGTTGAGCCTTTTAAATTTTATAATTCCTTGATAATTTTATAATTCGTTGATAATTTTATAATTCGTTGATGAGGTTCCTAGCCTGCCGGGCTATCCTTCGATTCGAGATTATCCTTGTTGGAGAATCTGCTTACAATGAAGTATGATTGCTTATTTACGACAGGCCCCTCGTTGGGCCAATTAAAAGACCAGAGACTTGCTCACTTCGGCAATCACATTTATTCTGAATCTTTTTCTGATTCGATACAGTTTCCTTTGCCTAAAAAACTAAGCCTACCAAGCCTACGCAAAAGCTAAGCGTAATTAGATTATGAATGGTAATAATGAAGAAAAAGACACGAGCGGATTCAATGATGCCTTTGGGGGAGTTGAGATGAGGGTTGAACCACTAACTTACATAAATATAAGATTATGGAATTTTTCCAAATGCACTGCCGTTATGGCTTTATGTCAACTTCAGCAAGATGAAGAATGTTAACTAACTTAAATATATGAAGCTAATGATTTAAAGCATCTTAATACCGATTACTACAAGCGAATATACAAGAAAATCGACTTTATATATAAACATAAGATTTTGGAACTCTTCCAAATGCACTGCCGTTATGGCTTTATGTCACTTTCAGTAAGATGTGAAAGGTAAATAACTTAAATATTTAAAGTTAATGTTCAGAATATGTAAAGTTAATGTTCGATTGCTAAATGCGTATATACAAGAAAATAGACTTTATACCTGAATATAAGAGTTTAGAATTCTTCCAAATGCACTGCCGTTATGGCTTTATGTCAACTTCAGTAAGATGAAAACGGTCAATTAACTTAAATATGTAAAGTTAATGGATAGAAGCTACTCAATATCGACTGCTAAATGCGTATGTACAAGAAGATCGGCGTTATATCTAAATATAAGATTATGGATTTTTAGCAAATGCACTGCCGTTATGGCTTTATGTCAACTTCAGTAAGATGAAGAAAGTTAATTTACTTAAATATGTGAAATTAGTGATTTAAAGCATCACAATATCGATTGCTAAATGCGTATATACAAGAAAAACGACTTTATATCTAAATATAAGATTGTTGAATTCTTCCAAATGCACTGCCGTTATGGCTTTATGTCAACTTCAGTAAGATGAAGAAAGTTAATTTACTTAAATATGTGAAATTAGTGATTTAAGGCATCACAATATCGATTGCTAAATGCGTATAAACAAGAAAAACGACTTTATATCTAAATATAAGGTTATGGAATTCTTCCAAATGCACTGCCGTTATGGCTTTATGTCAACTTCAGTAAGATGAAGAAAGTTAGTAATCTTAAATATGTAAAGTTAATGTTCAGAAGCTACACAATATCGATTGCTAGATGTGTATATACAAGAAAATCGACATTACATCTAAATATAAGATTATGGAATTTTTCCAAGTGCACCGCCGTTATGGCTTTATGTCAACTTCAGTAAGATGAAGAGAGTTAATTAACTTAAATGTGTAAAGTTAATGTTCAGAAGC
>NW_026089866.1:0-39700 GCF_024586455.1 Bactrocera neohumeralis | reverse complement strand
ACCTAAATATAAGATTGGAAGAGTTCTTTAATACTTCTGAACTGACTCTATCATGGAAATATCTGAAGTATTATTAACAAAATAAATGAAGTAAATGTTTTGAAGCAACTCAGTATCGGTTGCCTAATGTGTATATACAAGAAAATCGACTTTATGCCTAAATATAAGATTGTGGAATTCTTCCAAATGCACTGCCGTTATGGCTTTATATCAACTTCAGTAAGATGAAGAAGGTTAACTAAGTGAAGTAAATGATTTAGAGAATATCAATTGCAATATCGATTGCTATAAGATTGTGGAATTTCTTCCAAATGCACTGTATAGCTATATACTTCAGTAAAGAATATAAGTGACTTTGATTAAATATAATTGCTGAGTGTGTATATACAAGAATATCGACTTTATACCTAAATATAAGATTGTGGAATTCTTCCAAATGCACTGCCGTTATAACTTTATATCCACTTCAGTAAGCTAAAGAAGGTTCATTAACTTAAATAAGTGAAGTAAATGATTTGAAGAAACTCAATATCGATTGCTAAATGTGTATATACAAGAATATCGACTTTGTACCCAAATATAAGATTGTGGAATTCTTCCAAATGCACTGCCGTTATAACTTTATATCCACTTCAGTAAGATGAAGAAGGTTAATTAACTTAAATAAGTGAAGTAAATGATTTAGAGAAACTCAATATCAATTGCTAAGTGTGTATATACAAGAATATCGACTTTATACCCAAATATAAGATTGTGGAATTCTTCCAAATGCACTGCCGTTATAACTTTATATCCACTTCAGTAAGATGAAGAAGGTTAATTAACTTAAATAAGTGAAGTAAATGATTTGAAGAAACTCAATATCGATTGCTAAGTGTGTATATACAAGAATATCGACTTTATACCCAAATATAAGATTGTGGAATTCTTCCAAATGCACTGCCGTTATAACTTTATATCCACTTCAGTAAGATGAAGAAGGTTACCTAACTTAAATAAGTGAAATAAAAGATTTGAAGAAACTCAATATCGATTGCTTAATGTGTATATACAAGAATATCGACTTTGTACCTAAATATAAGATTGTGGAATTCTTCCAAATGCACTGCCGTTATAACTTTATATCCACTTCAGTAAGATGAAGAAGGTTAATTAACTTAAATAAGTGAAGTAAATGATTTGAAGAAACTCAATATCGATATTGCTAAGTGTGTATATACAAGAATATCGACTTTATACCTAAATATAAGATTGTGGAATTCTTCCAAATGCACTGCCGTTATGGCTTTATATCCACTTCAGTAAGATGAAGAAGGTTAATTAACTTAAATAAGTGAAGTAAATGATTTGAAGAAACTCAATATCGATTGCTAAGTGTGTATATACAAGAATATCGACTTTATACCTAAATATAAGATTGTGGAATTCTTCCAAATGCACTGCCGTTATAACTTTATATCCACTTCAGTAAGATGAAGAAGGTTAATTAACTTAAATAAGTGAAGTAAATGATTTGAAGAAACTCAATATCGATTGCTAAGTGTGTATATACAAGAATATCGACTTTATACCCAAATATAAGATTGTGGAATTCTTCCAAATGCACTGCCGTTATAACTTTATATCCACTTCAGTAAGATGAAGAAGGTTAATTAACTTAAATAAGTGAAGTAAATGATTTGAAGAAACTCAATATCGATTGCTAAGTGTGTATATACAAGAATATCGACTTTATACCTAAATATAAGATTGTGGAATTCTTCCAAATGCACTGCCGTTATAACTTTATATCCACTTCAGTAAGATGAAGAAGGTTCATTAACTTAAATAAGTGAAGTAAATGATTTGAAGAAACTCAATATCGATTGCTAAATGTGTATATACAAGAATATCGACTTTATACCTAAATATAAGATTGTGGAATTCTTCCAAATGCACTGCCGTTATAACTTTATATCCACTTCAGTAAGATGAAGAAGGTTAATTAACTTAAATAAGTGAAGTAAATGATTTAAAGAAACTCAATATCAATTGCTAAGTGTGTATATACAAGAATATCGACTTTATACCTAAATATAAGATTGTGGAATTCTTCCAAATGCACTGCCGTTATAACTTTATATCCACTTCAGTAAGATGAAGAAGGTTAATTAACTTAAATAAGTGAAGTAAATGATTTAGAAGAAACTCAATATCAATTGCTAAGTGTGTATATGCAAGAATATCGACTTTATACCAAATATAAGATTGTGGAATTCTTCCAAATGCACTGCCGTTATAACTTTATATCCACTTCAGTAAGATGAAGAAGGTTAATTAACTTAAATAAGTGAAGTAAATGATTTGAAGAAACTCAATATCGATTGCTAAGTGTGTATATACAAGAATATCGACTTTATACCTAAATATAAGATTGTGGAATTCTTCCAAATGCACTGCCGTTATAACTTTATATCCACTTCAGTAAGATGAAGAAGGTTAATTAACTTAAATAAGTGAAGTAAATGATTTGAAGAAACTCAATATCGATTGCTAAGTGTGTATATACAAGAATATCGACTTTGTACCTAAATATAAGATTGTGGAATTCTTCCAAATGCACTGCCGTTATAACTTTATATCCACTTCAGTAAGATGAAGAAGGTTAATTAACTTAAATAAGTGAAGTAAATGATTTGAAGAAACTCAATATCGATTGCTAAGTGTGTATATACAAGAATATCGACTTTATACCTAAATATAAGATTGTGGAATTCTTCCAAATGCACTGCCGTTATAACTTTATATCCACTTCAGTAAGATGAAGAAGGTTAATTAACTTAAATAAGTGAAGTAAATGATTTAGAGAAACTCAATATCAATTGCTAAGTGTGTATATACAAGAATATCGACTTTATACCTAAATATAAGATTGTGGAATTCTTTCTTCAGTAAGGTGAAGCAGGTTCATTAACTTAAATAAGTGAAGTAAATGATTTGAAGAAACTCAATATCGATTGCTAAATGTGTATATACAAGAATATCGACTTTATACCCAAATATAAGATTGTGGAATTCTTCCAAATGCACTGCCGTTTTGGTTTTATATCCACTTCAGTAAGATGAAGAAGGTTAATTAACTTAAATAGGTGAAGTAAATGATTTAAAGAAACTCAATATCGATTGCTAAGTGTGTATATGCAAGAATATCGACTTTATACCTAAATATAAGATTGTGGAATTCTTCCAAATGCACTGCCGTTATAACTTTATATCCACTTCAGTAAGATGAAGAAGGTTAATTAACTTAAATAAGTGAAGTAAATGATTTAGAGAAACTCAATATCAATTGCTAAGTGTGTATATACAAGAATATCGACTTTGTACCTAAATATAAGATTGTGGAATTCTTCCAAATGCACTGCCGTTATGGTTTTATATCCACTTCAGTAAGATGAAGAAGGTTAATTAACTTAAATAAGTGAAGTAAATGATTTGAAGAAACTCAATATCGATTGCTAAGTGTGTATATACAAGAATATCGACTTTATACCTAAATATAAGATTGTGGAATTCTTCCAAATGCACTGCCGTTATAACTTTATATCCACTTCAGTAAGATGAAGAAGGTTAATTAACTTAAATAAGTGAAGTAAATGATTTAGAAGAAACTCAATATCGATTGCTAAGTGTGTATATACAAGAATATCGACTTTATACCTAAATATAAGATTGTGGAATTCTTCCAAATGCACTGCCGTTATAACTTTATATCCACTTCAGTAAGATGAAGAAGGTTAATTAACTTAAATAAGTGAAGTAAATGATTTGAAGAAACTCAATATCGATTGCTAAATGTGTATATACAAGAATATCGACTTTATACCTAAATATAAGATTGTGGAATTCTTCCAAATGCACTGCCGTTTTGGTTTTATATCCACTTCAGTAAGATGAAGAAGGTTAATTAACTTAAATAGGTGAAGTAAATGATTTAAGAAACTCAATATCGATTGCTAAGTGTGTATATACAAGAATATCGACTTTATACCTAAATATAAGATTGTGGAATTCTTCCAAATGCACTGCCGTTATAACTTTATATCCACTTCAGTAAGATGAAGAAGGTTAATTAACTTAAATAAGTGAAGTAAATGATGTAGAGAAACTCAATATCGATTGCTAAGTGTGTATATACAAGAATATCGACTTTATACCTAAATATAAGATTGTGGAATTCTTCCAAATGCACTGCCGTTATAACTTTATATCCACTTCAGTAAGATGAAGAAGGTTAATTAACTTAAATAAGTGAAGTAAATGATTTGAAGAAACTCAATATCGATTGCTAAGTGTGTATATACAAGAATATCGACTTTATACCTAAATATAAGATTGTGGAATTCTTCCAAATGCACTGCCGTTATAACTTTATATCCACTTCAGTAAGATGAAGAAGGTTAATTAACTTAAATAAGTGAAGTAAATGATTTGAAGAAACTCAATATCGATTGCTAAGTGTGTATATACAAGAATATCGACTTTATACCTAAATATAAGATTGTGGAATTCTTCCAAATGCACTGCCGTTATAACTTTATATCCACTTCAGTAAGATGAAGAAGGTTAATTAACTTAAATAAGTGAAGTAAATGATTTGAAGAAACTCAATATCGATTGCTAAGTGTGTATATACAAGAATATCGACTTTGTACTCAAATATAAGATTGTGGAATTCTTCCAAATGCACTGCCGTTATAACTTTATATCCACTTCAGTAAGATGAAGAAGGTTAATTAACTTAAATAAGTGAAGTAAATGATTTAAAGAAGCTCAATATCGATTGCTAAGTGTGTATATACAAGAATATCGACTTTATACCTAAATATAAGATTGTGGAATTCTTCCAAATGCACTGCCGTTATAACTTTATATCCACTTCAGTAAGATGAAGAAGGTTAATTAACTTAAATAAGTGAAGTAAATGATTTGAAGAAACTCAATATCAATTGCTAAGTGTGTATATACAAGAATATCGACTTTATACCTAAATATAAGATTGTGGAATTCTTCCAAATGCACTGCCGTTATAACTTTATATCCACTTCAGTAAGATGAAGAAGGTTAATTAACTTAAATAAGTGAAGTAAATGATTTGAAGAAACTCAATATCGATTGCTAAGTGTGTATATACAAGAATATCGACTTTATACCTAAATATAAGATTGTGGAATTCTTCCAAATGCACTGCCGTTATAACTTTATATCCACTTCAGTAAGATGAAGAAGGTTAATTAACTTAAATAAGTGAAGTAAATGATTTAGAGAAACTCAATATCGATTGCTAAGTGTGTATATACAAGAATATCGACTTTATACCTAAATATAAGATTGTGGAATTCTTCCAAATGCACTGCCGTTATAACTTTATATCCACTTCAGTAAGATGAAGAAGGTTAATTAACTTAAATAAGTGAAGTAAATGATTCGAAGAAACTCAATATCGATTGCTAAGTGTGTATATACAAGAATATCGACTTTATACCTAAATATAAGATTGTGGAATTCTTCCAAATGCACTGCCGTTATAACTTTATATCCACTTCAGTAAGATGAAGAAGGTTAATTAACTTAAATAAGTGAAGTAAATGATTTAAAGAAACTCAATATCGATTGCTAAGTGTGTATATACAAGAATATCGACTTTATACCTAAATATAAGATTGTGGAATTCTTCCAAATGCACTGCCGTTATAACTTTATATCCACTTCAGTAAGATGAAGAAGGTTAATTAACTTAAATAAGTGAAGTAAATGATTTGAAGAAACTCAATATCGATTGCTAAGTGTGTATATACAAGAATATCGACTTTATACCTAAATATAAGATTGTGGAATTCTTCCAAATGCACTGCCGTTATAACTTTATATCCACTTCAGTAAGATGAAGAAGGTTAATTAACTTAAATAAGTGAAGTAAATGATTTGAAGAAACTCAATATAATTTGCTAAATGTGTATATACAAGAATATCGACTTTATACCTAAATACAAGAGGGTGGAATTCTTCCAAATGCACTGCCGTTATGGCTTTATATCCACTTCAGTAAGATGAAGAAGGTTAATTAACTTAAATAAGTGAAGGAAATGATTTGAAGAAACTCAATATCGATTGCTAAGTGTGTATATACAAGAATATCGACTTTATACCCAAATATAAGATTGTGGAATTCTTCCAAATGCACTGCCGTTATAACTTTATATCCACTTCAGTAAGATGAAGAAGGTTAATTAACTTAAATAAGTGAAGTAAATGATTTGAAGAAACTCAATATCGATTGCTAAGTGTGTATATACAAGAATATCGACTTTATACCTAAATATAAGATTGTGGAATTCTTCCAAATGCACTGCCGTTATAACTTTATATCCACTTCAGTAAGATGAAGAAGGTTAATTAACTTAAATAAGTGAAGTAACTGATTTAGAGAAACTCAATATCAATTGCTACGTGTGTATATACAAGAATATCGACTTTATACCTAAATATAAGATTGTGGAATTCTTCCAAATGCACTGCCGTTATAACTTTATATCCACTTCAGTAAGATGAAGAAGGTTAATTAACTTAAATAAGTGAAGTAAATGATTTGAAGAAACTCAATATCGAATCCTAAATGTGTATATACAAGAATATCGACTTTATACCTAAATATAAGATTGTGGAATTCTTCCAAATGCACTGCCGTTATGGCTTTATATCCACTTCAGTAAGATGAAGAAGGTTAATTAACTTAAATAAGTGAAGTAAATGATTTGAAGCAACTCAATATCGATTGCTAAGTGTGTATATACAAGAATATCGACTTTATACCTAAATATAAGATTGTGGAATTCTTCCAAATGCACTGCCGTTATAACTTTATATCCACTTCAGTAAGATGAAGAAGGTTAATTAACTTAAATAAGTGAAGTAAATGATTTGAAGAAACTCAATATCGATTGCTAAGTGTGTATATACAAGAATATCGACTTTATACCTAAATATAAGATTGTGGAATTCTTCCAAATGCACTGCCGTTATAACTTTATATCCACTTCAGTAAGATGAAGAAAGTTAATTAACTTAAATAAGTGAAGTAAATGATTTGAAGAAACTCAATATCAATTGCTGAGTGTGTATATACAAGAATATCGACTTTATACCTAAATATAAGATTGTGGAATTCTTCCAAATGCACTGCCGTTATAACTTTATATCCACTTCAGTAAGATGAAGAAGGTTAATTAACTTAAATAAGTGAAGTAAATGATTTAGAGAAACTCAATATCGATTGCTAAGTGTGTATATACAAGAATATCGACTTTATACCTAAATATAAGATTGTGGAATTCTTCCAAATGCACTGCCGTTATGGCTTTATATCCACTTCAGTAAGATGAAGAAGGTTAATTAACTTAAATAAGTGAAGTAAATGATTTAAAGAAACTCAATATCGATTGCTAAGTGTGTATATGCAAGAATATCGACTTTATACCTAAATATAAGATTGTGAAATTCTTAGAAATGCACTGCCGTTATGGTTTTATATCCACTTCAGTAAGATGAAGAAGGTTAACTAACTTAAATAAGTGAAGTAAATAATTTAGAGAAACTCAATATCGATTGCTAAGTGTGTATATACAAGAATATCGACTTTATACCTAAATATAAGATTGTGGAATTCTTCCAAATGCACTGCCGTTATAACTTTATATCCACTTCAGTAAGATGAAGAAGGTTAATTAACTTAAATAAGTGAAGTAAATGATTTGAAGAAACTCAATATCGATTGCTAAGTGTGTATATACAAGAATATCGACTTCGTACCTAAATATAAGATTGTGGAATTCTTCCAAATGCACTGCCGTTATAACTTTATATCCACTTCAGTAAGATGAAAGGTTAATTAACTTAAATAAGTGAAGTAAATGATTTAGAAGAAACTCAATATCGATTGCTAAATGTGTATATACAAGAATATCGACTTTATACCTAAATATAAGATTGTGGAATTCTTCCAAATGCACTGCCGTTATAACTTTATATCCACTTCAGTAAGATGAAGAAGGTTAATTAACTTAAATAAGTGAAGTAAATGATTTGAAGAAACTCAATATCGATTGCTAAATGTGTATATACAAGAATATCGACTTTATACCTAAATATAAGATTGTGGAATTCTTCCAAATGCACTGCCGTTATAACTTTATATCCACTTCAGTAAGATGAAGAAGGTTAATTAACTTAAATAAGTGAAGTAAATGATTTAGAGAAACTCAATATCGATTGCTAAGTGTGTATATACAAGAATATCGACTTTATACCTAAATATAAGATTGTGGAATTCTTCCAAATGCACTGCCGTTATAACTTTATATCCACTTCAGTAAGATGAAGAAGGTTAATTAACTTAAATAAGTGAAGTAAATGATTTAGAGAAACTCAATATCGATTGCTAAGTGTGTATATACAAGAATATCGACTTTATACCTAAATATAAGATTGTGGAATTCTTCCAAATGCACTGCCGTTATAACTTTATATCCACTTCAGTAAGATGAAGAAGGTTAATTAACTTAAATAAGTGAAGTAAATGATTTGAAGAAACTCAATATCGATTGCTAAATGTGTATATACAAGAATATCGACTTATACCTAAATATAAGATTGTGGAATTCTTCCAAATGCACTGCCGTTATAACTGTATATCCACTTCAGTAAGATGAAGAAGGTTAATTAACTTAAATAAGTGAAGTAAATGATTTAAAGAAACTCAATATCGATTGCTAAGTGTGTATATACAAGAATATCGACTTTATACCTAAATATAAGATTGTGGAATTCTTCCAAATGCACTGCCGTTATAACTTTATATCCACTTCAGTAAGATGAAGAAGGGTTAATTAAAATAAGTGAAGTAAATGATTTGAAGAAACTCAATATCGATTGCTAAGTGTGTATATACAAGAATATCGACTTTATACCTAAATATAAGATTGTGGAATTCTTCCAAAAACACTGCCGTTATAACTTTATATCCACTTCAGTAAGATGAAGAAGGTTAATTAACTTAAATAAGTGAAGTAAATGATTTGAAGAAACTCAATATATCGATTGCTAAGTGTGTATATACAAGAATATCGACTTTATACCTAAATATAAGATTGTGGAATTCTTCCAAATGCACTGCCGTTATAACTTTATATCCACTTCAGTAAGATGAAGAAGGTTAATTAACTTAAATAAGTGAAGTAAATGATTTGAAGAAACTCAATATCGATTGCTAAGTGTGTATATGCAAGAATATCGACTTTATACCTAAATATAAGAAGGTGGAATTCTTCCAAATGCACTGCCGTTATGGTTTTATATCCACTTCAGTAAGATGAAGAATATTAATTAACTTAAATAAGTGAAGTAAATGATTTAGAGAAACTCAATATCAATTGCTAAGTGTGTATATACAAGAATATCGACTTTATACCAAATATAAGATTGAGGAATTCTTCCAAATGCACTGCCGTTATAACTTTATATCCACTTCAGTAAGATGAAGAAGGTTAACTAACTTAAATAAGTGAAGTAAATGATTTAAAGAAACTCAATATCGATTGCTAAGTGTGTATATACAAGAATATCGACTTTATACCTAAATATAAGATTGTGGAATTCTTCCAAATGCACTGCCGTTATAACTTTATATCCACTTCAGTAAGATGAAGAAGGTTAATTAACTTAAATAAGTGAAGTAAATGATTTGAAGAAACTCAATATCGATTGCTAAGTGTGTATATACAAGAATATCGACTTTATACCTAAATATAAGATTGTGGAATTCTTCCAAATGCACTGCCGTTATAACTTTATATCCACTTCAGTAAGATGAAGAAGGTTAATTAACTTAAATAAGTGAAGTAAATGATTTGAAGAAACTCAATATCGATTGCTAAGTGTGTATATACAAGAATATCGACTTTATTCCTAAATATAAGATTGTGGAATTCTTCCAAATGCACTGCCGTTATAACTTTATATCCACTTCAGTAAGATGAAGAAGGTTAATAAACTTAAATAAGTGAGGTAAATGATTAAAAGAAACTCAATATCGATTGCTAAGTGTGTATATGCAAGAATATCGACTTTATATCTAAATATAAGATTGTGGAATTCTTCCAAATGCACTGCCGTTATAACTTTTTATCCACTTCAGTAAGATGAAGAAGGTTAATTAACTTAAATAGGTGAAGTAAATGATTTAAAGAAACTCAATATCGATTGCTAAGTGTGTATATACAAGAATATCGACTTTATACCTAAATATAAATATAAGATTGTGGAATTCTTCCAAATGCACTGCCGTTATAACTTTATATCCACTTCAGTAAGATGAAGAAGGTTAATTAACTTAAATAAGTGAAGTAAATGATTTGAAGAAACTCAATATCGATTGCTAAGTGTGTATATACAAGAATATCGACTTTATACCTAAATATAAGATTGTGGAATTCTTCCAAATGCACTGCCGTTATAACTTTATATCCACTTCAGTAAGATGAAGAAGGTTAATTAACTTAAATAAGTGAAGTAAATGATTTGAAGAAACTCAATATCGATTGCTAAATGTGTATATACAAGAATATCGACTTTATACCTAAATATAAGATTGTGGAATTCTTCCAAATGCACTCTCGTTATGGCTTTATGTCAACTTCAGTAAGATGAAGAAGGTTAATTAACTTAAATAAGTGAAGTAAATTCTTCCTAAAATGCAATATCGACTTTTACCTAAATATTGTGGAATTCTTCCAAATGCACTGCCGTTATAACTTTATATCCACTTCAGTAAGATGAAGAAGGTTAATTAACTTAAATAAGTGAAGTAAATGATTTGAAGAAACTCAATATCGATTGCTAAGTGTGTATATACAAGAATATCGACTTATACGTGGAATTCTTCCAAATGCACTGCCGTTATAACTTTATATCCACTTCAGTAAGATGAAGAAGGTTAATTAACTTAAATAAGTGAAGTAAATGATTTAAGAAACTCAATATCAATTGCTAAGTGTGTATATACAAGAATATCGACTTTGTACCCAAATATAAGATTGTGGAATTCCTCCAAATGCACTGCCGTTATAACTTTATATCCACTTGAGAAAGATGAAGAAGGTTAATTAACTTAAATAAGTGAAGTAAATGATTTAGAGAAACTCAATATCGATTGCTAAGTGTGTATATACAAGAATATCGACTTTATACCTAAATATAAGATTGTGGAATTCTTCCAAATGCACTGCCGTTATAACTTTATATCCACTTCAGTAAGATGAAGAAGGTTAATTAACTTAAATAAGTGAAGTAAATGATTTAGAGAAACTCAATATCGATTGCTAAGTGTGTATATACAAGAATATCGACTTTGTACCTAAATATAAGATTGTGGAATTCTTCCAAATGCACTGCCGTTATGGTTTTATATCCACTTCAGTAAGATGAAGAAGGTTAATTAACTTAAATAGGTGAAGTAAATGATTTAAAGAAACTCAATATCGATTGCTAAGTGTGTATATGCAAGAATATCGACTTTGTACCTAAATATAAGATTGTGGAATTCTTCCAAATGCACTGCCGTTATAACTTTATATCCACTTCAGTAAGATGAAGAAGGTTAATTAACTTAAATAAGTGAAGTAAATGATTTAGAGAAACTCAATATCAATTGCTAAGTGTGTATATACAAGAATATCGGTTTTTTAACTAAATATAAGTTTGGGCAATTCTTCCAAATGCACTGCCGTTATGGCTTTATATCCACTTCGGTAAGTTAAAGAAGGTTATCACTTCAGTAAGATGAAGAAGGTTAATTAACTTAAATAAGTGAAGTAAATGATTTAGAAGAAACTCAATATCGATTGCTAAGTGTGTATATACAAGAATATCGACTTTATACCTAAATATAAGATTGTGGAATTCTTCCAAATGCACTGCCGTTATAACTTTATATCCACTTCAGTAAGATGAAGAAGGTTAATTAACTTAAATAAGTGAAGTAAATGATTTAAAGAAACTCAATATCGATTGCTAAGTGTGTATATACAAGAATATCGACTTTATACCTAAATATAAGATTGTGGAATTCTTCCAAATGCACTGCCGTTATAACTTTATATCCACTTCAGTAAGATGAAGAAGGTTAATTAACTTAAATAAGTGAAGTAAATGATTTAGAGAAACTCAATATCAATTGCTAAGTGTGTATATACAAGAATATCGACTTTATACCTAAATATAAGATTGTGGAATTCTTCCAAATGCACTGCCGTTATGGCTTTATATCCACTTCAGTAAGATGAAGAAGGTTAATTAACTTAAATAAGTGAAGTAAATGATTTAAAGAAACTCAATATCGATTGCTAAGTGTGTATATACAAGAATATCGACTTTATACCTAAATATAAGATTGTGGAATTCTTCCAAATGCACTGCCGTTATAACTTTATATCCACTTCAGTAAGATGAAGAAGGTTAATTAACTTAAATAAGTGAAGTAAATGATTTGAAGAAACTCAATATCGATTGCTAAGTGTGTATATACAAGAATATCGACTTTATACCTAAATATAAGATTGTGGAATTCTTCCAAATGCACTGCCGTTATAACTTTATATCCACTTCAGTAAGATGAAGAAGGTTAATTAACTTAAATAAGTGAAGTAAATGATGTAGAGAAACTCAATATCGATTGCTAAGTGTGTATATACAAGAATATCGACTTTATACCTAAATATAAGATTGTGGAATTCTTCCAAATGCACTGCCGTTATAACTTTATATCCACTTCAGTAAGATGAAGAAGGTTAATTAACTTAAATAAGTGAAGTAAATGATTTAGAGGAACTCAATATCGATTGCTAAGTGTGTATATACAAGAATATCGACTTTGTACCCAAATATAAGATTGTGGAATTCTTCCAAATGCACTGCCGTTATGGTTTTATATCCACTTCAGTAAGATGAAGAAGGTTAATTAACTTAAATAGGTGAAGTAAATGATTTAAAGAAACTCAATATCGATTGCTAAGTGTGTATATACAAGAATATCGACTTTATACCTAAATATAAGATTGTGGAATTCTTCCAAATGCATTGCCGTTATAACTTTATATCCACTTCAGTAAGATGAAGAAGGTTAATTAACTTAAATAAGTGAAGTAAATGATTTAGAGAAACTCAATATCAATTGCTAAGTGTGTATATACAAGAATATCGACTTTATACCTAAATATAAGATTGTGGAATTCTTCCAAATGCACTGCCGTTATAACTTTATATCCACTTCAGTAAGATGAAGAAGGTTAATTAACTTAAATAAGTGAAGTAAATGATTTGAAGAAACTCAATATCGATTGCTAAGTGTGTATATACAAGAATATCGACTTTATACCTAAATATAAGATTGTGGAATTCTTCCAAATGCACTGCCGTTATAACTTTATATCCACTTCAGTAAGATGAAGAAGGTTAATTAACTTAAATAAGTGAAGTAAATGATTTAGAGAAACTCAATATCGATTGCTAAGTGTGTATATACAAGAATATCGACTTTATACCTAAATATAAGATTGTGGAATTCTTCCAAATGCACTGCCGTTATAACTTTATATCCACTTCAGTAAGATGAAGAAGGTTAATTAACTTAAATAAGTGAAGTAAATGATTTGAAGAAACTCAATATCGATTGCTAAGTGTGTATATACAAGAATATCGACTTTGTACCCTAAATATAAGATTGTGGAATTCTTCCAAATGCACTGCCGTTATGGTTTTATATCCACTTCAGTAAGATGAAGAAGGTTAATTAACTTAAATAGGTGAAGTAAATGATTTAAAGAAACTCAATATCGATTGCTAAGTGTGTATATACAAGAATATCGACTTTATACCTAAATATAAGATTGTGGAATTCTTCCAAATGCACTGCCGTTATAACTTTATATCCACTTCAGTAAGATGAAGAAGGTTAATTAACTTAAATAAGTGAAGTAAATGATTTAAGAAACTCAATATCAATTGCTAAGTGTGTATATACAAGAATGTCGACTTTATACCTAAATAAAAGATTGTGGAATTCTTCCAAATGCACTGCCGTTATGGCTTTATATCCGCTTCAGTAAGATGAAGAAGGTTAATTAACTTAAATAGGTGAAGTAAATGATTTAAAGAAACTCAATATCGATTGCTAAGTGTGTATATGCAAGAATATCGACTTTATACCTAAATATAAGATTGTGGAATTCTTCCAAATGCACTGCCGTTATAACTTTATATCCACTTCAGTAAGATGAAGAAGGTTAATTAACTTAAATAAGTGAAGTAAATGATTTAGAGAAACTCAATATCAATTGCTAAGTGTGTATATACAAGAATATCGACTTTATACCTAAATATAAGATTGTGGAATTCTTCCAAATGCACTGCCGTTATAACTTTATATCCACTTCAGTAAGATGAAGAAGGTTAATTAACTTAAATAAGTGAAGTAAATGATTTAGAGAAACTCAATATCGATTGCTAAGTGTGTATATACAAGAATATCGACTTTATACCTAAATATAAGATTGTGGAATTCTTCCAAATGCACTGCCGTTATGGCTTTATATCCACTTCAGTAAGATGAAGAAGGTTAATTAACTTAAATAAGTGAAGTAAATGATTTGAAGAAACTCAATATCGATTGCTAAGTGTGTATATACAAGAATATCGACTTTATACCTAAATATAAGATTGTGGAATTCTTCCAAATGCACTGCCGTTATAACTTTATATCCACTTCAGTAAGATGAAGAAGGTTAATTAACTTAAATAAGTGAAGTAAATGATTTAAGAAACTCAATATCGATTGCTAAGTGTGTATATACAAGAATATCGACTTTATACCTAAATATAAGATTGTGGAATTCTTCCAAATGCACTGCCGTTATAACTTTATATCCACTTCAGTAAGATGAAGAAGGTTAATTAACTTAAATAAGTGAAGTAAATGATTTAAAGGAACTCAATATCGATTGCTAAGTGTGTATATGCAAGAATATCGACTTTATACCTAAATATAAGATTGTGGAATTCTTCCAAATGCACTGCCGTTATGGCTTTTTATCCACTTCAGTAAGATGAAGAAGGTTAATTAACTTAAATAAGTGAAGTAAATGATTTGAAGAAACTCAATATCGATTGCTAAGTGTGTATATACAAGAATATCGACTTTATACCTAAATATAAGATTGTGGAATTCTTCCAAATGCACTGCGGTTTTGGATTTATATCCACTTCAGTAAGATGAAGAAGGTTAATTAACTTAAATAGGTGAAGTAAATGATTTAAAGAAACTCAATATCGATTGCTAAGTGTGTATATACAAGAATATCGACTTTATACCTAAATATAAGATTGTGGAATTCTTCCAAATGCACTGCCGTTATAACTTTATATCCACTTCAGTAAGATGAAGAAGGTTAATTAACTTAAATAAGTGAAGTAAATGATTTGAAGAAACTCAATATCGATTGCTAAGTGTGTATATGCAAGAATATCGACTTTATACCTAAATATAAGAAGGTGGAATTCTTCCAAATGCACTGCCGTTATGGTTTTATATCCACTTCAGTAAGATGAAGAATATTAATTAACTTAAATAAGTGAAGTAAATGATTTAAAGAAACTCAATATCGATTGCTAAGTGTGTATATACAAGAATATCGACTTTATACCTAAATATAAGATTGTGGAATTCTTCCAAATGCACTGCCGTTATAACTTTATATCCACTTCAGTAAGATGAAGAAGGTTAATTAACTTAAATAAGTGAAGTAAATGATTTAGAGAAACTCAATATCAATTGCTAAGTGTGTATATACAAGAATATCGACTTTATACCTAAATATAAGATTGTGGAATTCTTCCAAATGCACTGCCGTTATGGCTTTATATCCACTTCAGTAAGATGAAGAAGGTTAATTAACTTAAATAAGTGAAGTAAATGATTTGAAGAAACTCAATATCGATTGCTAAATGTGTATATACAAGAATATCGACTTTATACCTAAATATAAGATTGTGGAATTCTTCCAAATGCACTGCCGTTATAACTTTATCCACTTCAGTAAGATGAAGAAGGTTAATTAACTTAAATAAGTGAAGTAAATGATTTAGAGAAACTCAATATCGATTGCTAAGTGTGTATATACAAGAATATCGACTTTATACCCAAATATAAGATTGTGGAATTCTTCCAAATGCACTGCCGTTATAACTTTATATCCACTTCAGTAAGATGAAGAAGGTTAATTAACTTAAATAAGTGAAGTAAATGATTTAGAGAAACTCAATATCGATTGCTAAGTGTGTATATACAAGAATATCGACTTTATACCTAAATATAAGATTGTGGAATTCTTCCAAATGCACTGCCGTTATAACTTTATATCCACTTCAGTAAGATGAAGAAGGTTAATTAACTTAAATAAGTGAAGTAAATGATTTAAGAAACTCAATATCGATTGCTAAGTGTGTATATACAAGAATATCGACTTTATACCTAAATATAAGATTGTGGAATTCTTCCAAATGCACTGCCGTTATAACTTTATATCCACTTCAGTAAGATGAAGAAGGTTAATTAACTTAAATAAGTGAAGTAAATGATTTAGAAGAAACTCAATATCGATTGCTAAGTGTGTATATACAAGAATATCGACTTTATACCTAAATATAAGATTGTGGAATTCTTCCAAATGCACTGCCGTTATAACTTTATATCCACTTCAGTAAGATGAAGAAGGTTAATTAACTTAAATAAGTGAAGTAAATGATTTAGAGAAACTCAATATCGATTGCTAAGTGTGTATATACAAGAATATCGACTTTGTACCTAAATATAAGAAGGTGGAATTCTTCCAAATGCACTGCCGTTATGGCTTTTTATCCACTTCAGTAAGATGAAGAAGGTTAATTAACTTAAATAGGTGAAGTAAATGATTTAAAGAAACTCAATATCGATTGCTAAGTGTGTATATACAAGAATATCGACTTTATACCTAAATATAAGATTGTGGAATTCTTCCAAATGCACTGCCGTTATAACTTTATATCCACTTCAGTAAGATGAAGAAGGTTAATTAACTTAAATAAGTGAAGTAAATGATTTAAGAAACTCAATATCGATTGCTAAGTGTGTATATACAAGAATATCGACTTTATACCTAAATATAAGATTGTGGAATTCTTCCAAATGCACTGCCGTTATAACTTTATATCCACTTCAGTAAGATGAAGAAGGTTAATTAACTTAAATAAGTGAAGTAAATGATTTAGAAGAAACTCAATATCGATTGCTAAGTGTGTATATACAAGAATATCGACTTTATACCCAAATATAAGATTGTGGAATTCTTCCAAATGCACTGCCGTTATAACTTTATATCCACTTCAGTAAGATGAAGAAGGTTAATTAACTTAAATAAGTGAAGTAAATGATTTAAAGAAACTCAATATCGATTGCTAAGTGTGTATATACAAGAATATCGACTTTATACCTAAATATAAGATTGTGGAATTCTTCCAAATGCACTGCCGTTATAACTTTATATCCACTTCAGTAAGATGAAGAAGGTTAATTAACTTAAATAAGTGAAGTAAATGATGAAACTCAATATCAATTGCTAAGTGTGTATATACAAGAATATCGACTTTGTACCTAAATATAAGATTGTGGAATTCTTCCAAATGCACTGCCGTTATAACTTTATATCCACTTCAGTAAGATGAAGAAGGTTAATTAACTTAAATAGGTGAAGTAAATGATTTAAAGAAACTCAATATCGATTGCTAAGTGTGTATATACAAGAATATCGACTTTATACCTAAATATAAGATTGTGGAATTCTTCCAAATGCACTGCCGTTATAACTTTATATCCACTTCAGTAAGATGAAGAAGGTTAATTAACTTAAATAAGTGAAGTAAATGATTTAAGAAACTCAATATCGATTGCTAAGTGTGTATATACAAGAATATCGACTTTATACCTAAATATAAGAAGGTGGAATTCTTCCAAATGCACTGCCGTTATGGCTTTATATCCACTTCATTAAGATAAAGAATGTTAATTAACTTAAATAAGTGAAGGAAATGATTTGAAGAAACTCAATATCGATTGCTAAGTGTGTGTATACAAGAATATCGACTTTATACCTAAATATAAGATTGTGGAATTCTTCCAAATGCACTGCCGTTATAACTTTATATCCACTTCAGTAAGATGAAGAAGGTTAATTAACTTAAATAAGTGAAGTAAATGATTTGAAGAAACTCAATATCGATTGCTAAGTGTGTATATACAAGAATATCGACTTTATACCTAAATATAAGATTGTGGAATTCTTCCAAATGCACTGCCGTTATAACTTTATATCCACTTCAGTAAGATGAAGAAGGTTAATTAACTTAAATAAGTGAAGTAAATGATTTAAGAAACTCAATATCGATTGCTAAGTGTGTATATACAAGAATATCGACTTTATACCTAAATATAAGATTGTGGAATTCTTCCAAATGCACTGCCGTTATAACTTTATATCCACTTCAGTAAGATGAAGAAGGTTAATTAACTTAAATAAGTGAAGTAAATGATTTAAGAAACTCAATATCGATTGCTAAGTGTGTATATACAAGAATATCGACTTTATACCTAAATATAAGATTGTGGAATTCTTCCAAATGCACTGCCGTTATAACTTTATATCCACTTCAGTAAGATGAAGAAGGTTAATTAACTTAAATAAGTGAAGTAAATGATTTGAAGAAACTCAATATCGATTGCTAAGTGTGTATATACAAGAATATCGACTTTATACCTAAATATAAGATTGTGGAATTCTTCCAAATGCACTGCCGTTATAACTTTATATCCACTTCAGTAAGATGAAGAAGGTTAATTAACTTAAATAAGTGAAGTAAATGATTTAAAGAAACTCAATATCGATTGCTAAGTGTGTATATACAAGAATATCGACTTTGTACCTAAATATAAGATTGTGGAATTCTTCCAAATGCACTGCCGTTATAACTTTATATCCACTTCAGTAAGATGAAGAAGGTTAATTAACTTAAATAAGTGAAGTAAATGATTTGAAGAAACTCAATATCGATTGCTAAGTGTGTATATACAAGAATATCGACTTTGTACCCAAATATAAGATTGTGGAATTCTTCCAAATGCACTGCCGTTATGGCTTTATATCCACTTCAGTAAGATGAAGAAGGTTAATTAACTTAAATAAGTGAAGTAAATGATTGAGAGAAACTCAATATCAATTGCTAAGTGTGTATATACAAGAATATCGACTTTATACCTAAATATAAGATTGTGGAATTCTTCCAAATGCACTGCCGTTATAACTTTATATCCACTTCAGTAAGATGAAGAAGGTTAATTAACTTAAATAAGTGAAGTAAATGATTTAAAGAAACTCAATATCGATTGCTAAGTGTGTATATACAAGAATATCGACTTTATACCTAAATATAAGATTGTGGAATTCTTCCAAATGCACTGCCGTTATAACTTTATATCCACTTCAGTAAGATGAAGAAGGTTAATTAACTTAAATAAGTGAAGTAAATGATTTAGAGAAACTCAATATCGATTGCTAAGTGTGTATATACAAGAATATCGACTTTATACCTAAATATAAGATTGTGGAATTCTTCCAAATGCACTGCCGTTATAACTTTATATCCACTTCAGTAAGATGAAGAAGGTTAATTAACTTAAATAAGTGAAGTAAATGATTTAGAGAAACTCAATATCAATTGCTAAGTGTGTATATACAAGAATATCGACTTTATACCTAAATATAAGATTGTGGAATTCTTCCAAATGCACTGCCGTTATAACTTTATATCCACTTCAGTAAGATGAAGAAGGTTAATTAACTTAAATAAGTGAAGTAAATGATTTGAAGAAACTCAATATCGATTGCTAAGTGTGTATATGCAAGAATATCGACTTTATACCTAAATATAAGATTGTGGAATTCTTCCAAATGCACTGCCGTTTTGGTTTTATATCCACTTCAGTAAGATGAAGAAGGTTAATTAACTTAAATAAGTGAAGTAAATGATTTAAAGAAACTCAATATCGATTGCTAAGTGTGTATATACAAGAATATCGACTTTATACCTAAATATAAGATTGTGGAATTCTTCCAAATGCACTGCCGTTATAACTTTATATCCACTTCAGTAAGATGAAGAAGGTTAATTAACTTAAATAAGTGAAGTAAATGATTTGAAGAAACTCAATATCGATTGCTAAGTGTGTATATACAAGAATATCGACTTTGTACCCACATATAAGATTGTGGAATTCTTCCAAATGCACTGCCGTTAAAACTTTATATCCACTTCAGTAAGATGAAGAAGGTTCATTAACTTAAATAAGTGAAGTAAATGATTTAGAGAAACTCAATATCAATTGCTAAGTGTGTATATACAAGAATATCGACTTTATACCTAAATATAAGATTGTGGAATTCTTCCAAATGCACTGCCGTTATAACTTTATATCCACTTCAGTAAGATGAAGAAGGTTAATTAACTTAAATAATTGAAGGAAATGATTTGAAGAAACTCAATATCGATTGCTAAGTGTGTATATACAAGAATATCGACTTTATACCTAAATATAAGATTGTGGAATTCTTCCAAATGCACTGCCGTTATAACTTTATATCCACTTCAGTAAGATGAAGAAGGTTAATTAACTTAAATAAGTGAAGTAAATGATTTAGAGAAACTCAATATCAATTGCTAAGTGTGTATATACAAGAATATCGACTTTATACCTAAATATAAGATTGTGGAATTCTTCCAAATGCACTGCCGTTATAACTTTATATCCACTTCAGTAAGATGAAGAAGGTTAATTAACTTAAATAAGTGAAGTAAATGATTTGAAGAAACTCAATATCGATTGCTAAGTGTGTATATACAAGAATATCGACTTTATACCCAAATATAAGATTGTGGAATTCTTCCAAATGCACTGCCGTTATAACTTTATATCCACTTCAGCAAGATGAAGAAGGTTAATTAACTTAAATAAGTGAAGTAAATGATTTAGAGAAACTCAATATCAATTGCTAAGTGTGTATATACAAGAATATCGACTTTGTACCTAAATATAAGATTGTGGAATTCTTCCAAATGCACTGCCGTTATAACTTTATATCCACTTCAGTAAGATGAAGAAGGTTAATTAACTTAAATAAGTGAAGTAAATGATTTGAAGAAACTCAATATCGATTGCTAAGTGTGTATATACAAGAATATCGACTTACAAGAATATCGACTTTATACCTAAATATAAGATTGTGGAATTCTTCCAAATGCACTGCCGTTATAACTTTATATCCACTTCAGTAAGATGAAGAAGGTTAATTAACTTAAATAAGTGAAGTAAATGATTTGAAGAAACTCAATATCGATTGCTAAGTGTGTATATACAAGAATATCGACTTTATACCTAAATATAAGATTGTGGAATTCTTCCAAATGCACTGCCGTTATAACTTTATATCCACTTCAGTAAGATGAAGAAGGTTAATTAACTTAAATAAGTGAAGTAAATGATTTGAAGAAACTCAATATCGATTGCTAAGTGTGTATATACAAGAATATCGACTTTGTACCCAAATATAAGATTGTGGAATTCTTCCAAATGCACTGCCGTTATAACTTTATATCCACTTCAGTAAGATGAAGAAGGTTAATTAACTTAAATAAGTGAAGTAAATGATTTAAAGAAACTCAATATCGATTGCTAAGTGTGTATATACAAGAATATCGACTTTATACCTAAATATAAGATTGTGGAATTCTTCCAAATGCACTGCCGTTATAACTTTATATCCACTTCAGTAAGATGAAGAAGGTTAATTAACTTAAATAAGTGAAGTAAATGATTTAGAGAAACTCAATATCGATTGCTAAGTGTGTATATACAAGAATATCGACTTTATACCTAAATATAAGATTGTGGAATTCTTCCAAATGCACTGCCGTTATAACTTTATATCCACTTCAGTAAGATGAAGAAGGTTAATTAACTTAAATAAGTGAAGTAAATGATTTAAGAAACTCAATATCGATTGCTAAGTGTGTATATACAAGAATATCGACTTTATACCTAAATATAAGATTGTGGAATTCTTCCAAATGCACTGCCGTTATAACTTTATATCCACTTCAGTAAGATGAAGAAGGTTAATTAACTTAAATAAGTGAAGTAAATGATTTAAAGAAACTCAATATCGATTGCTAAGTGTGTATATGCAAGAATATCGACTTTATACCTAAATATAAGATTGTGGAATTCTTCCAAATGCACTGCCGTTATAACTTTATATCCACTTCAGTAAGATGAAGAAGGTTAATTAACTTAAATAAGTGAAGTAAATGATTTAAGAAACTCAATATCGATTGCTAAGTGTGTATATACAAGAATATCGACTTTATACCTAAATATAAGATTGTGGAATTCTTCCAAATGCACTGCCGTTATAACTTTATATCCACTTCAGTAAGATGAAGAAGGTTAATTAACTTAAATAAGTGAAGTAAATGATTTAAGAAACTCAATATCGATTGCTAAGTGTGTATATACAAGAATATCGACTTTGTACCTAAATATAAGATTGTGGAATTCTTCCAAATGCACTGCCGTTATAACTTTATATCCACTTCAGTAAGATGAAGAAGGTTAATTAACTTAAATAGGTGAAGTAAATGATTTAAAGAAACTCAATATCGATTGCTAAGTGTGTATATACAAGAATATCGACTTTATACCTAAATATAAGATTGTGGAATTCTTCCAAATGCACTGCCGTTATAACTTTATATCCACTTCAGTAAGATGAAGAAGGTTAATTAACTTAAATAAGTGAAGTAAATGATTAAGAGAAACTCTTTATCAATTGCTAAGTGTGTATATACAAGAATATCGACTTTATACCTAAATATAAGATTGTGGAATTCTTCCAAATGCACTGCCGTTATAACTTTATATCCACTTCAGTAAGATGAAGAAGGTTAATTAACTTAAATAGGTGAAGTAAATGATTTAAAGAAACTCAATATCGATTGCTAAGTGTGTATATACAAGAATATCGACTTTATACCTAAATATAAGATTGTGGAATTCTTCCAAATGCACTGCCGTTATAACTTTATATCCACTTCAGTAAGATGAAGAAGGTTAATTAACTTAAATAAGTGAAGTAAATGATTGGAAGAAACTCAATATCGATTGCTAAGTGTGTATATACAAGAATATCGACTTTATACCTAAATATAAGAAGGTGGAATTCTTCCAAATGCACTGCCGTTATGGCTTTATATCCACTTCAGTAAGATAAAGAAGGTTAATTAACTTAAATAAGTGAAGTAAATGATTTGAAGAAACTCAATATCGATTGCTAAATGTGTATATACAAGAATATCGACTTTGTACCCAAATATAAGATTGTGGAATTCTTCCAAATGCACTGCCGTTTTGGTTTTATATCCACTTCAGTAAGATGAAGAAGGTTAATTAACTTAAATAGGTGAAGTAAATGATTTAAAGAAACTCAATATCGATTGCTAAGTGTGTATATGCAAGAATATCGACTTTATACCTAAATATAAGATTGTGGAATTCTTCCAAATGCACTGCCGTTATAACTTTATATCCACTTCAGTAAGATGAAGAAGGTTAATTAACTTAAATAAGTGAAGTAAATGATTTAAGAAACTCAATATCGATTGCTAAGTGTGTATATACAAGAATATCGACTTTGTACCCAAATATAAGATTGTGGAATTCTTCCAAATGCACTGCCGTTATAACTTTATATCCACTTCAGTAAGATGAAGAAGGTTAATTAACTTAAATAAGTGAAGTAAATGATTTAGAGAAACTCAATATCAATTGCTAAGTGTGTATATACAAGAATATCGACTTTGTACCTAAATATAAGATTGTGGAATTCTTCCAAATGCACTGCCGTTATGGCTTTATAGCCACTTCAGTAAGATGAAGAAGGTTAATTAACTTAAATAAGTGAAGTAAATGATTTGAAGAAACTCAATATCGATTGCTAAGTGTGTATATACAAGAATATCGACTTTATACCTAAATATAAGATTGTGGAATTCTTCCAAATGCACTGCCGTTATAACTTTATATCCACTTCAGTAAGATGAAGAAGGTTAATTAACTTAAATAAGTGAAGTAAATGATTTAGAAGAAACTCAATATCGATTGCTAAATGTGTATATACAAGAATATCGACTTTGTACCTAAATATAAGATTGTGGAATTCTTCCAAATGCACTGCCGTTATAACTTTATATCCACTTCAGTAAGATGAAGAAGGTTAATTAACTTAAATAAGTGAAGTAAATGATTTAGAAGAAACTCAATATCGATTGCTAAGTGTGTATATACAAGAATATCGACTTTATACCTAAATATAAGATTGTGGAATTCTTCCAAATGCACTGCCGTTATAACTTTATATCCACTTCAGTAAGATGAAGAAGGTTAATTAACTTAAATAAGTGAAGTAAATGATTTTTAAAGAAACTCAATATCGATTGCTAAGTGTGTATATACAAGAATATCGACTTTATACCTAAATATAAGATTGTGGAATTCTTCCAAATGCACTGCCGTTATAACTTTATATCCACTTCAGTAAGATGAAGAAGGTTAATTAACTTAAATAAGTGAAGTAAATGATTTAGAGAAACTCAATATCGATTGCTAAGTGTGTATATACAAGAATATCGACTTTATACCTAAATATAAGATTGTGGAATTCTTCCAAATGCACTGCCGTTATAACTTTATATCCACTTCAGTAAGATGAAGAAGGTTAATTAACTTAAATAAGTGAAGTAAATGATTTAGAGAAACTCAATATCAATTGCTAAGTGTGTATATACAAGAATATCGACTTTATACCTAAATATAAGATTGTGGAATTCTTCCAAATGCACTGCCGTTATAACTTTATATCCACTTCAGTAAGATGAAGAAGGTTAATTAACTTAAATAAGTGAAGTAAATGATTTGAAGAAACTCAATATCGATTGCTAAGTGTGTATATACAAGAATATCGACTTTATACCTAAATATAAGATTGTGGAATTCTTCCAAATGCACTGCCGTTATAACTTTATATCCACTTCAGTAAGATGAAGAAGGTTAATTAACTTAAATAAGTGAAGTAAATGATTTAGAGAAACTCAATATCGATTGCTTAGTGTGTATATACAAGAATATCGACTTTATACCTAAATATAAGATTGTGGAATTCTTCCAAATGCACTGCCGTTATAACTTTATATCCACTTCAGTAAGATGAAGAAGGTTAATTAACTTAAATAAGTGAAGTAAATGATTTAGAGAAACTCAATATAATTTGCTAAGTGTGTATATACAAGAATATCGACTTTATACCTAAATATAAGATTGTGGAATTCTTCCAAATGCACTGCCGTTATAACTTTATATCCACTTCAGTAAGATGAAGAAGGTTAATTAACTTAAATAAGTGAAGTAAATGATTTAAGAAACTCAATATCGATTGCTAAGTGTGTATATACAAGAATATCGACTTTATACCTAAATATAAGATTGTGGAATTCTTCCAAATGCACTGCCGTTATAACTTTATATCCACTTCAGTAAGATGAAGAAGGTTAATTAACTTAAATAAGTGAAGTAAATGATTTAAAGAAACTCAATATCGATTGCTAAGTGTGTATATACAAGAATATCGACTTTGTACCTAAATATAAGATTGTGGAATTCTTCCAAATGCACTGCCGTTATGGCTTTATATCCACTTCAGTAAGATGAAGAAGGTTAATTAACTTATATAAGTGAAGTAAATGATTTGATTTGTGGAATTCTTCCAAATGCACTGCCGTTATGGCTTTATAGCCACTTTAGTAAGATGAAGAAGGTTAATTAACTTAAATAAGTGAAGTAAATGATTTAGAGAAACTCAATATCGATTGCTAAGTGTGTATATACAAGAATATCGACTTTATACCTAAATATAAGATTGTGGAATTCTTCCAAATGCACTGCCGTTATAACTTTATATCCACTTCAGTTAGATGAAGAAGGTTAATTAACTTAAATAAGTGAAGTAAATGGTTTGAAGAAACTCAATATCGATTGCTAAATGTGTATATTCAAGAATATCGACTTTGTACCCAAATATAAGATTGTGGAATTCTTCCAAATGCACTGCCGTTATGGCTTTATATCCACATCAGTAAGATGAAGAAGGTTAATTAACTTAAATAAGTGAAGGAAATGATTTGAAGAAACTCAATATCGATTGCTAAGTGTGTATATACAAGAATATCGACTTTATACCTAAATATAAGATTGTGGAATTCTTCCAAATGCACTGCCGTTATAACTTTATATCCACTTCAGTAAGATGAAGAAGGTTAATTAACTTAAATAAGTGAAGTAAATGATTTAGAGAAACTCAATATCGATTGCTAAGTGTGTATATACAAGAATATCGACTTTATACCTAAATATAAGATTGTGGAATTCTTCCAAACTGCCGTTATAACTTTATATCCACTTCAGTAAGATGAAGAAGGTTAATTAACTTAAACCAAATAAGTGAAGTAAATGATTTGAAAAAACTCAATATCGATTGCTAAATGTGTATATACAAGAATATCGACTTTATACCTAAACATAAGAAGGTGGAATTCTTCCAAATGCACTGCCGTTATTTTTATGTCCACTTCAGTAAAATGAAGAAGGTTAATTACTTAAATAAGTGAAGGAAATGATTTGAAGAAACTCAATATCGATTGCTAAAGTGTGTATATACAAGAATATCGACTTTATACCTAAATATAAGATTGTGGAATTCTTCCAAATGCACTGCCGTTATAACTTTATATCCACTTCAGTAAGATGAAGAAGGTTAATTAACTTAAATAAGTGAAGTAAATGATTTAGAGAAACTCAATATCGATTGCTAAGTGTGTATATACAAGAATATCGACTTTATACCTAAATATAAGATTGTGGAATTCTTCCAAATGCACTGCCGTTATGGCTTTATATCCACTTCAGTAAGATGAAGAAGGTTAATTAACTTAAATAAGTGAAGTAAATGATTTGAAGAAACTCAATATCGATTGCTAAGTGTGTATATGCAAGAATATCGACTTTATACCCAAATATAAGATTGTGGAATTCTTCCAAATGCACTGCCGTTTTGGTTTTATATCCACTTCAGTAAGATGAAGAAGGTTAATTAACTTAAATAGGTGAAGTAAATGATTTAAAGAAACTCAATATCGATTGCTAAGTGTGTATATGCAAGAATATCGACTTTATACCTAAATATAAGATTGTGGAATTCTTCCAAATGCACTGCCGTTATAACTTTATATCCACTTCAGTAAGATGAAGAAGGTTAATTAACTTAAATAAGTGAAGTAAATGATTTAAAGAAACTCAATATCGATTGCTAAGTGTGTATATACAAGAATATCGACTTTATACCCAAATATAAGATTGTGGAATTCTTCCAAATGCACTGCCGTTATAACTTTATATCCACTTCAGTAAGATGAAGAAGGTTAATTAACTTAAATAAGTGAAGTAAATGATTTGAAGAAACTCAATATCGATTGCTAAGTGTGTATATACAAGAATATCGACTTTATACCTAAATATAAGATTGTGGAATTCTTCCAAATGCACTGCCGTTATAACTTTATATCCACTTCAGTAAGATGAAGAAGGTTAATTAACTTAAATAAGTGAAGTAAATGATTTAGAGAAACTCAATATCAATTGCTAAGTGTGTATATACAAGAATATCGACTTTATACCTAAATATAAGATTGTGGAATTCTTCCAAATGCACTGCCGTTATAACTTTATATCCACTTCAGTAAGATGAAGAAGGTTAATTAACTTAAATAAGTGAAGTAAATGATTTGAAGAAACTCAATATCGATTGCTAAGTGTGTATATACAAGAATATCGACTTTATACCCAAATATAAGATTGTGGAATTCTTCCAAATGCACTGCCGTTATAACTTTATATCCACTTCAGTAAGATGAAGAAGGTTAATTAACTTAAATAAGTGAAGTAAATGATTTAAAGAAACTCAATATCGATTGCTAAGTGTGTATATACAAGAATATCGACTTTATACCTAAATATAAGAAGGTGGAATTCTTCCAAATGCACTGCCGTTATGGTTTTATATCCACTTCAGTAAGATAAAGAAGGTTAATTAACTTAAATAAGTGAAGTAAATGATTTAGAGAAACTCAATATCAATTGCTAAGTGTGTATATACAAGAATATCGACTTTATACCTAAATATAAGATTGTGGAATTCTTCCAAATGCACTGCCGTTATAACTTTATATCCACTTCAGTAAGATGAAGAAGGTTAATTAACTTAAATAAGTGAAGTAAATGATTTAGAGAAACTCAATATCAATTGCTAAGTGTGTATATACAAGAATATCGACTTTGTACCTAAATATAAGATTGTGGAATTCTTCCAAATGCACTGCCGTTATGGTTTTATATCCACTTCAGTAAGATGAAGAAGGTTAATTAACTTAAATAGGTGAAGTAAATGATTTAAAGAAACTCAATATCAATTGCTAAGTGTGTATATACAAGAATATCGACTTTATACCTAAATATAAGATTGTGGAATTCTTCCAAATGCACTGCCGTTATAACTTTATATCCACTTCAGTAAGATGAAGAAGGTTAATTAACTTAAATAAGTGAAGTAAATGATTTAGAGAAACTCAATATCAATTGCTAAGTGTGTATATACAAGAATATCGACTTTATACCCAAATATAAGATTGTGGAATTCTTCCAAATGCACTGCCGTTATGGCTTTATATCCACTTCAGTAAGAGGAAGAAGGTTAATTAACTTAAATAAGTGAAGGAAATGATTTGAAGAAACTCAATTTCGATTGCTAAGTGTGTATATACAAGAATATCGACTTTATACCTAAATATAAGATTGTGGAATTCTTCCAAATGCACTGCCGTTATAACTTTATATCCACTTCAGTAAGATGAAGAAGGTTAATTAACTTAAATAAGTGAAGTAAATGATTTAGAGAAACTCAATATCAATTGCTAAGTGTGTATATACAAGAATATCGACTTTATACCTAAATATAAGATTGTGGAATTCTTCCAAATGCACTGCCGTACTGCAGTTATGGGTTAATTAACTTAAATAAGTGAAGTAAATGATTTGAAGAAACTCAATATCGATTGCTAAGTGTGTATATACAAGAATATCGACTTTATACCTAAATATAAGATTGTGGAATTCTTCCAAATGCACTGCCGTTATGGCTTTATATCCACTTCAGTAAGATGAAGAAGGTTAATTAACTTAAATAAGTGAAATAAATGATTTAAAGAAACTCAATATCGATTGCTAAGTGTGTATATACAAGAATATCGACTTTATACCTAAATATAAGATTGTGGAATTCTTCCAAATGCACTGCCGTTATAACTTTATATCCACTTCAGTAAGATGAAGAAGGTTAATTAACTTAAATAAGTGAAGTAAATGATTTGAAGAAACTCAATATCGATTGCTAAATGTGTATATACAAGAATATCGACTTTATACCTAAATATAAGATTGTGGAATTCTTCCAAATGCACTGCCGTTATAACTTTATATCCACTTCAGTAAGATGAAGAAGGTTAATTAACTTAAATAAGTGAAGTAAATGATTTAAAGAAACTCAATATAGATTGCTAAGTGTGTATATGCAAGAATATCGACTTTATACCTAAATATAAGATTGTGGAATTCTTCCAAATGCACTGCCGTTATAACTTTATATCCACTTCAGTAAGATGAAGAAGGTTAATTAACTTAAATAAGTGAAGTAAATGATTTAGAAGAAACTCAATATCGATTGCTAAGTGTGTATATACAAGAATATCGACTTTATACCTAAATATAAGATTGTGGAATTCTTCCAAATGCACTGCCGTTATAACTTTATATCCACTTCAGTAAGATGAAGAAGGTTAATTAACTTAAATAAGTGAAGTAAATGATTTAGAGAAACTCAATATCAATTGCTAAGTGTGTATATACAAGAATATCGACTTTGTACCTAAATATAAGATTGTGGAATTTTTCCAAATGCACTGCCGTTATAACTTTATATCCACTTCAGTAAGATGAAGAAGGTTAATTAACTTAAATAAGTGAAGTAAATGATTTGAAGAAACTCAATATCGATTGCTAAATGTGTATATACAAGAATATCGACTTTGTACCTAAATATAAGATTATGGAATTCTTCCAAATGCACTGCCGTTATAACTTTATATCCACTTCAGTAAGATGAAGAAGGTTAATTAACTTAAATAAGTGAAGTAAATGATTTAAAGAAACTCAATATCGATTGCTAAGTGTGTATATGCAAGAATATCGACTTTATACCTAAATATAAGATTGTGGAATTCTTCCAAATGCACTGCCGTTATGGCTTTATATCCACTTCAGTAAGATGAAGAAGGTTAATTAACTTAAATAAGTGAAGTAAATGATTTAGAGAAACTCAATATCAATTGCTAAGTGTGTATATACAAGAATATCGACTTTATACCTAAATATAAGATTGTGGAATTCTTCCAAATGCACTGCCGTTATAACTTTATATCCACTTCAGTAAGATGAAGAAGGTTAATTAACTTAAATAAGTGAAGTAAATGATTTAGAGAAACTCAATATCAATTGCTAAGTGTGTATATACAAGAATATCGACTTTATACCTAAATATAAGATTGTGGAATTCTTCCAAATGCACTGCCGTTATGGCTTTATATCCACTTCAGTAAGATGAAGAAGGTTAATTAACTTAAATAAGTGAAGTAAATGATTTGAAGAAACTCAATATCGATTGCTAAGTGTGTATATACAAGAATATCGACTTTGTACCCAAATATAAGATTGTGGAATTCTTCCAAATGCACTGCCGTTTTGGTTTTATATCCACTTCAGTAAGATGAAGAAGGTTAATTAACTTAAATAGGTGAAGTAAATGATTTAAAGAAACTCAATATCGATTGCTAAGTGTGTATATGCAAGAATATCGACTTTATACCTAAATATAAGAACGTCGAATTCTTCCAAATGCACTGCCGTTATGGCTTTATATCCACTTCAGTAAGATAAAGAAGGTTAATTTACTTAAATAAGTGAAGTAAATGATATTAAGTTTCTTCAAATCATTTACTTCACTTATTTAAGTTAATTAATCTTCTTCATCTTACTGAAGTGGATATAAAGTTATAACGGCAGTGCATTTGGAAGAATTCCACAATCTTATATTTAGGTATAAAGTCGATATTCTTGCATATACACATTTAGCAATCGATATTGATTTTCTTCAAATCATTTACTTCACTTATTTAAGTTAATGAACCTTCTTTATCTTACTGAAGTGGATATAAAGCCATAACGGCAGCGCATTTGGAAGAATTCCACAATCTTATATTTAGGTACAAAGTCGATATTCTTGTATATACACATTTGGCAATCGATATTGAGTTTCTTCAAATCATTTACTTCACTTATTTAAGTTAAGTAACCTTCTTCATCTTACTGGAGTGGATATAAAGTTATAACGGCAGTGCATTTGGAAGAATTCTACAATCTTATATTTGGGTACAAAGTCGATATTCTTGTATATACACACTTAGCAATTGATATTGAGTTTCTCTAAATCATTTACTTCACTTATTTAAGTTAATTAACCTTCTTCATCTTACTGAAGTGGATATAAAGTTATAACGGCAGTGCATTTGGAAGAATTCCAAAATCTTATATTTAGGTATAAAGTAGATATTCTTGTATATACACATTTAGCAATCGATATTGAGTTTCTTCCAATCATTTACTTAACTTATTTAAGTTAATTAACCTTCTTATCTTACTGAAGTGGATATAAAGCCATAACGGCAGCGCATTTGGAAGAATTCCACCTTCTTATATTTAGGTATAAAGTCGATATTCTTGCATATACACACTTAGCAATCGATATTGAGTTTCTCTTAAATCATTTACTTCACTTATTTAAGTTAATTAACCTTCTTCATCTTACTGAAGTGAATATAAAGTTATAACGGCAGCGCATTTGGAAGAATTCCACAATCTTATATTTAGGTATAAAGTCGATATTCTTGTATATACACACTTAGCAATTGATATTGAGTTTCTCTAAATCATTTACTTCACTTATTTAAGTTAATTAAACTTCTTCATCTTACTGAAGTGGATATAAAGCCATAACGGCAGCGCATTTGGAAGAATTTCACTTTCTTATATTTAGGTATAAAGTCGATATTCTTGTATATACACTTTAAGCAATCGATATTGAGTTTCTTCAAATCATTTATTTCACTTATTTAAGTTAATTAACCTTCTTCATCTTACTGAAGTGGATATAAAGCCATAACGGCAGTGCATTTGGAAGAATTTCACAATCTTATATTTGGTACAAAGTCGATATTCTTGTATATACACATTTAGCAATCGATATTGAGTTTCTTCAAATCATTTACTTCACTTATTTAGGTTAATTAACCTTCTTCATCTTACTGAAATGGATATAAAGCCATAACGGCAGTGCATTTGGAAGAATTCTACAATATTATATTTGGGTACAAAGTCGATATTCTTGTATATACACATTTAGCAATCGATATTGAGTTTCTCTAAATCATTTACTTCACTTATTTAAGTTAATTAACCTTCTTCATCTTACTGAAGTGGATATATAGTTATAACGGCAGTGCATTTGGAAGAATTCCACAATCTTATATTTAGGTATAAAGTCGATATTCTTGCATATACACACTTAGCAATCGATATTGAGTTTCTTCAAATCATTTACTTCGCTTATTTAAGTTAATTAACCTTCTTTCATCTTACTGAAGTGGATATAAAGCCATAACGGCAGTGCATTTGGAAGAATTCCACCTTCTTATATTTAGGTATAAAGTCGATATTCTTGTATATACACACTTAGCAATGATATTGAGTTTCTTCAAATCATTTACTTCACTTATTTAAGTTAATTAACCTTCTTCATCTTACTGAAGCGGATATAAAGCCATAACGGCGGTGCATTTGGAAGAATTCCACAATCTTATATTTAGGTACAAAATCGATATTCTTGTATATACACATTTAGCAATTGATATTGAGTTTTTTAAATCATTTACTTCACTCTTTATTTAAGTTAATTAATTCTTCATCTTACTTTTTGAAGATAATGGATATAAATGTTGATAACGGCAGTGCATTTGGAAGAATTCAACAATCTTATATTTGGGTACAAAGTCGATATTCTTGTATATACACACTTAGCAATTGATATTGAGTTTCTCCAAATCATTTACTTCACTTATTTAAGTTAATTAACCTTCTTCATCTTACTGAAGTGGATATAAAGCCATAACGGCAGTGCATTTGAAAGAATTCCACCGTCTTATATTTAGGTATAAAGTTGATATTCTTGTATATACACACTTAGCAATTGATATTGAGTTTCTTCAAATCATTTACTTCACTTATTTAAGTTAATTAACCTTCTTCATCTTACTGAAGCGGATATAAAGTTATAACGGCAGTGCATTTGGAAGAATTCCACTTCTTATATTTGGGTATAAAGTCGATATTGTTGTATATGCACATTAAGCAATCGATATTGAGTTTCGTCAAATCATTTACTTCACTTATTTAAGTTAATTAACCTTCTTCATCTTACTGAAGTGGATATAAAGCCATAACGGCAGTGCATTTGGAAGAATTCCACAATCTTATATTTAGGTATAAAGTCGATATTCTTGTATATACACATTTAGCAATCAATATAGAGTTTCTTCAAATCATTTATTCACTTATTTAAGTTAATTAACCTTCTTCATCTTACTGAAGTGGATATAAAGCCATAACGGCAGTGCATTTGGAAGAATTTCACAATCTTATATTTGGGTACAAAGTCGTTATTCTTGTATATACACATTTAGCAATCGATATTGAGTTTCTTAAATCATTTACTTCACTTATTTAAGTTAATTAACCTTCTTCATCTTACTGAAGTGGATATAAAGTTATAACGGCAGTGCATTTGGAAGAATTCCACAATCTTATATTTAGGTATAAAGTCGATATTCTTGTATATACACATTTAGCAATCGATATTGAGTTTCTTAAATCATTTACTTCACTTATTTAAGTTAATTAACCTTCTTCATCTTACTGAAGTGGATATAAAGCCATAACGGCAGTGCATTTGGAAGAATTCCACAATCTTATATTTGGGTATAAAGTCGATATTCTTCTATATACACATGTAGCAATCGATATTGAGTTTCTTAAATCATTTCCTTCACTTATTTAAGTTAATTAACCTTCTTCATCTTACTGAAGTGGATATAAAGCCATAACGGCAGTGCATTTGGAAGAATTCACCTTCTTATATTTAGGTATAAAGTCGATATTCTTGTATATACACACTTAGCAATCGATATTGAGTTTCTTTAAATCATTTCCTTCACTATTTAAGTTAATTAACCTTCTTCATCTTACTGAAGTGGATATAAAGCCATAACGGCAGTGCATTTGGAAGAATTCCACCTTCTTATATTTATGAACAAAGTCGATATTCTTGTATATACACACACTTAGCAATCGATATTGAGTTTCTTCAAATCATTTACTTCACTTATTTAAGTTAATTAACCTTCTTCATCTTACTGAAGTGGATATAAAGTTATAACGGCAGTGCATTTGGAAGAATTCCACAATCTTATATTTAGGTATAAAGTCGATTTCTTGCATATACACATTTAGCAATCGATATTGAGTTTCTTCGAATCGTTTCCTTCACTTACTTAAGTTAACTAAACTTCTTCATCTTACTGAAGTGGATATAAAGCCATAACGGCAGCGCATTTGGAAGAATTCCACAATCTTATATTTGGGTATAAAGTCGATTTTCTTGTATATACACATTTAGCAATAGATATTGAGTTGCTTCAAATCATTTACTTCACTTATTTAAGTTAGTTAACCTTCTTCATCTTACTGAAGTGGATATAAAGTTATAACGGCAGTGCATTTGGAAGAATTCCACAATCTTATATTTAGGAATAAAGTCGATATTCTTGTATATACACATTTAGCAATCGATATTGAGTTTTTAAATCACTTTCACTTATTTAAGTTAATTAACCTTCTTCATCTAAAGGCGTTAAATAAAGCCATCTTGGTGGCAACTGCCCATGCATTTGAAAGAATTCCACATCTGTTATGGTTGGTTTGTAAAGTCGATATTCTTGACCGTATATTTTTCAATCGATATTGAGTTTCTCCAAATCATTTTCTTATTCGTTAATCTTTCATCTTACAAAAAGTGGATATAAAGCCATAACGCAGTGCATTTGGAAGAATTCTACCTTCTTATATTTAGGTATAAAGTCGATATTCTTGTATATACACATTTAGCAATCGATATTGAGTTTCTTCAAATCATTTTCTTCACTTATTTAAGTTAATTAACCTTCTTCTTCTTACTGAAGTGGATATAAAGCCATAACAGCACTGCATTTGGAAGAATTCCACAATCTTATATTTAGGTATAAAGTCGATATTCTTGTATATACACACTTAGCAATCGATATTGAGTTTCTTTAAATCATTTACTTCACTTATTTAAGTTAATTAACCTTCTTCATCTTACTGAAGTGGATATCAAGTTATAACGGCAGTGCATTTGGAAGAATTCCACAATCTTATATTTAGGTATAAAGTCGATATTCTTGTATATACACACTAAGCAATCGATATTGAGTTTCTTTAAATCATTTATTTCACTTATTTAAGTTAATGAACCTTCTTCATCTTACTGAAGTGGATATAAAGCCATAACGGCAGTGCATTTGGAAGAATTCCACAATCTTATAATTAGGTATAAAGTCGATATTCTTGTATATACACATTTAGCAATCGATATTGAGTTTCTACAAATCATTTACTTCACTTATTTAAGTTAATTAACCTTCCTCATCTTACTGAAGTGGATATAAAGTTATAACGGCAGTGCATTTGGAAGAATTCCACAATCTTATATTTAGGTATAAAGTCGATATTCTTGTATATACACACTTAGCAATTGATATTGAGTTTCTCTAAATCATTTACTTCACTTATTTAAGTTAGTTAACCTTCTTCATCTTACTGAAATGGATATAAAGTTATAACGGCAGTGCATTTGGAAGAATTCCACAATCTTATATTTAGGTATAAAGTCGATATTCTTGTATATACACTTTAAGCAATCGATATTGAGTTTCTCTAAATCATTTACTTCACTTATTTAAGTTAATTAACCTTCTTCATCTTACTGAAGTGGATATAAAGTTATAACGGCGGTGCATTTGGAAGAATTCCACAATCTTATATTAAGGTATAAAGTCGATATTCTTGTATATACACACTTAGCAATCGATATTGAGTTTCTTTAAATCATTTATTTCACTTATTTAGGTTAACTAAACTCCTTCATCTTACTGAAGTGGATATAAAGCCATAACGGCAGTGCATTTGGAAGAATTCCACAATCTTATATTTAGGTACAAAATCGATATTCTTGTATATACACACTTAGCAATTGATATTGAGTTTCTCTAAATCATTTACTTCACTTATTTAAGTTAATTAACCTTCTTCATCTTACTGAAGTGGATATAAAGTTATAACGGCAGTGCATTTGGAAGAATTCCACAATCTTGTATTTAGGTATAAAGTCGATATTCTTGTATATACACTTTAAGCAATCGATATTGAGTTTCTCTAAATCATTTACTTCACTTATTTAAGTTAATTAACCTTCTTCATCTTACTGAAGTGGATATAAAGTTATATCGGCAGTGCATTTGGAAGAATTCCACAATCTTATATTTAGGTATAAAGTCGATATTCTTGTATATACACTTTAAGCAATCGATATTGAGTTTTTCTAAATCATTTATTTCACTTATTTAAGTTAATTAACCTTCTTCATCTTACTGAAGTGGATATAAAACCAAAACGGCAGTGCATTTGGAAGAATGCCACAATCTTATATTTAGGTATAAAGTCGATATTCTTGTATATACACATTTAGCAATCGATATTGAGTTTCTTCAAATCATTTACTTCACTTATTTAAGTTAATTAACTTCTTCATCTTACTGAAGTGGATATAAAGTTATAACGGCAGTGCATTTGGAAGAATTCCACAATCTTATATTTGGGTACAAAGTCGATATTCTTGTATATACACATTTAGCAATCGATATTGAGTTTCTTCAAATCATTTACTTCACTTATTTAAGTTAATTAACCTTCTTCATCTTACTGAAGTGGATATAAAGTTATAACGGCAGTGCATTTGGAAGAATTCCACAATCCTATATTTAGGTATAAAGTCGATATTCTTGTATATACACACTTAGCAATCGATATTGAGTTTCTTCAAATCATTTACTTCACTTATTTAAGTTAATTAACCTTCTTCATCTTACTGAAGTGGATATAAAGCCATAACGGCAGTGCATTTGGAAGAATTCCACAATCTTATATTTAGGTACAAAGTCGATATTCTTGTATATACACACTTAGCAAATTGATATTGAGTTTCTTCTAAATCATTTACTTCACTTATTTAAGTTAATTAACCTTCTTCATCTTACTGAAGTGGATATAAAGTTATAACGGCAGTGCATTTGGAAGAATTCCACAATCTTATATTTGGGTACAAAGTCGATATTCTTGCATATACACACTTAGCAATTGATATTGAGTTTCTCTAAATCATTTACTTCACTTATTTAAGTTAATTAACCTTCTTCATCTTACTGAAGTGGATATAAAGTTATAACGGTAGTGCATTTGGAAGAATTCCATCTTCTTATATTTAGGTATAAAGTCGATATTCTTGCATATACACACTTAGCAATCGATATTGAGTTTATTTAAATCATTTACTTCACCTATTTAAGTTAATTAACCTTCTTCATCTTACTGAAGTGGATATAAAACCAAAACGGCAGTGCATTTGGAAGAATTCCACAATCTTATATTTGGGTACAAAGTCGATATTCTTGTATATACACACTTAGCAATCGATACTGAGAAATCATTTACTTCACTTATTTAAGTTAATTAACCTTCTTCATCTTACTGAAGTGGATATAAAGTTATAACGGCAGTGCATTTGGAAGAATTCCACAATCTTATATTTAGGTATAAAGTCGATATTCTTGTATATACACACTTAGCAATTGATATTGAGTTTCCCTAAATCATTTACTTCACTTATTTAAGTTAATTAACCTTCTTCATCTTACTGAAGTGGATATAAAGCCATAACGGCAGTGCATTTGGAAGAATTCCACAATCTTATATTTAGGTATAAAGTCGATATTCTTGTATATACACATTTAGCAATCGATATTGAGTTTCTTCAAATCATTTACTTCACTTATTTAAGTTAATTAACCTTCTTCATCTTACTGAAGTGGATATAAAGCCATAACGGCAGTGCATTTGGAAGAATTCCACAATCTTATATTTAGGTATAAAGTCGATATTCTTGTATATACATTTTAAGCAATCGATATTGAGTTTCTTCAAATCATTTACTTCACTTATTTAAGTTAATTAACCTTCTTCATCTTACTGAAGTGGATATAAAGTTATAACGGCAGTGCATTTGGAAGAATTCCACAATCTTATATTTAGGTATAAAGTCGATATTCTTGCATATACACACTTAGCAATCGATATTGAGTTTCTTTAAATCATTTACTTCACCTATTTAAGTTAATTAACCTTCTTCATCTTACTGAAGTGGATATAAAACCAAAACGGCAGTGCATTTAGAAGAATTCCACAATCTTATATTTAGGTATAAAGTCGATATTCTTGTATATACACACTTAGCAATCGATATTGAGTTATTTCAAATCATTTACTTCACTTATTTAAGTTAATTAACCTTCTTCATCTTTGGATATAAAGTTATAACGGCAGTGCATTTGGAAGTCGACAATCTTCTTTAGGTATAAAGTATATTCTTGTATATACACACTTAGCAATCGATATTGAGTTTCCTCAAACCATTTCCTTCACTTATTTACGTAATTAACCTTCTTCATTTTACTGAAGTGGATATAAAGCCATAACGGCAGTGAATTTGGAAGAATTCCACCTTCTTATGTTTAGGTAATAAAGTCGATATTCTTGCATATACACACTTAGCAATCGATATTGAGTTTCTTTAAATCATTTACTTCACCTATTTAAGTTAAAACTTATTGATATTGAGTTTCTAAATCATTTACTTCACTTATTTAAGTTAATTAACCTTCTTCATCTTACTGAAGTGGATATAAAGCCATAACGGCAGTGCATTTGGAAGAATTCCACAATCTTATATTT